>NC_090195.1:887364-989864 GCF_024679245.1 Pseudorasbora parva
GATGATGGTGGTGATTGTGATGATGATGGTGATGATAGTGTTGGTGATGATGATGATGGTGATGATAGTGATGATAGTGTTGGTGATGGTGATGATAATGGTGATGATGATGGTGATGATGATGTTGGTGATGATGATGGTGATGATGATGATGATGATGGTGGTGATTGTGATGATGATGGTGATGATAGTGTTGGTGATGATGATGATGATAGTGATGGTGATGATGATGATGATGGTGATGATAGTGATGATAGTGATGAAGATTGTGATGATAGTGATGGTGATGATAGTGATGATAGTGATGATGATGGTGATGATAGTGATGTTGATGGTGATGATGATGATAGTGATGATGATGATGATGGTGATGATAGTGTTGCTGATGGTGGTGATAGTGATGATGATAGTGATGATCATGGTGGTGATTATGATGATGATGATGATGGTGATGATAGTGTTGCTGATGGTGGTGATAGTGATGATGATGATGGTGATGATGATGGTGATGATAGTGATGATCATGGTGGTGATTGTGATGATGATGGTGATGATAGTGTTGGTGATGATGATGGTGATGATGGTGATGATAATGATAATGGTGATGATAGTGATGATGATGGTGGTTATGATGGTGATAATGGTGATGATGATGGTGTTGAAGATGATGGTGATGATGATGTTGGTGATGATGGTGGTGGTGATGATGATGATGATGATGATGATGGTGGTGGTGATAGTGTTGGTGATGATGATGATGATAGTGATGGTGATGATGATGATGGTGGTGAAGATGGTGATGATAGTGATGGTGATGATGATGATGATAGTGATGATGATGGTGATGATAGTGATGATGATGGTGATGATAGTGATGATGATGGTGATGATAGTGATGATGATGGTGATGATGATAGTGATGATGATGGTGATGGTGATGATAGTGATGATGATGGTGATAGTGATGATGGTGGTGGTGGTGATGGTGATGATGATGATGGTGATGATAGTGATGATGATGGTGATGATGATAGTGATGATGATGGTGATGGTAGTGATGATGATGGTGATAGTGATGATGATGATGGTGGTGGTGATGATGATGATGATGATGGTGGTGGTGGTGATGATGATGGTGAGGATGATGATGATGGTGTGTGCAGTAGAGTGAGTGTGCAGTAGAGTGTGTGTGTACAGTAGTGTGTACAGTAGAGTGAGTGTACAGTAGAGTGTGTACAGTAGAGTAAGTACAGTAGAGTGAGTGTACAGTAGAGTGAGTGTACAGTAGAGTAAGTACAGTAGAGTGAGTGTGTATAGTAGAGTAAGTACAGTAGAGTGAGTGTGTACAGTAGAGAGAGTGTGTGCAGAAGAGTGAGTGTGTACAGTAGAGTGTGTGTACATTAGAGTGAGTACAATAGAGTGTGTACAGTAGAGTGTGTACAGTAGAGTGTGTACAGTAGAGTGAGTACAGTAGAGTGAGTGTGTACAGTAGAGTGAGTACAGTAGAGTCAGTGTGTACAGAAGAGTGAGTGTACAGTAGTGTGTGTGTACAGTAGACTGAGTGTGTACAGTAGAGTGAGTACAATAGAGTGTGTACAGTAGTGTGTGTGTAAAGTAGAGTGTGTGTGTGTACAGCAGAGTGAATACAGTAGAGTGTGTACAGTAGTGTGTGTGTAAAGTAGAGTGTGTACAGTAGAGTGAGTACAGTAGTGTGTACAGTAGAGGGAATACAGTAGAGTGTGTACAGTAGAGTGAGTACAGTAGAGTGAGTACAGTAGAGTGAGTACGGTAGTGTGTACAGTAGAGTGTGTACAGTACTGTGCACACTAGAGTGTGTGCAGTAGTGTGTACAGTGGAGTGAGTACAGTAGAGTGTGTAAAGTAGAGTGAGTACAGTAGGGTGTACAGTGGTGAGTACAGTAGAGTGAGTACAGTAGAGTAAGTGCAGTAGAGTATGTTCAGTAGTGAGTACAGTAGTGTGTGTACAGTAGTGTGTACAGTAGAGTGTACAGTAGAGTGTGTACAGTAGTGTGCACAGTAGAGTGTGGACAGTAGTGTGTACAGTGGAGTGTGTACAGTAGTGTGTGCAGTAGAGTGTATACAGTGGAGTGTGTACAGTAGTGTGCACAGTAGAGTGTGTACAGTAGTGTGTACAGTGGAGTGTGTACAGTAGTGTGTGCAGTAGAGTGTATACAGTGTAGTGTGTACAGTAGTGTGTACAGTGGAGTGTGTACAGTAGTGTGTGCAGTAGTGTATACAGTAGAGTGTGTACAGTGGTGTGTACAGTAGTGTGTACAGTAGAGTGTACAGTAGAGTGTGTACAGTAGTGTGCACAGTGGAGTGTGTACAGTAGTGTGTACAGTGGAGTGTGTACAGTAGTGTGTGCAGTAGAGTGTATACAGTGGAGTGTGTACAGTAGTGTGTACAGTCGAGTGTGTATAGTAGAGGGAATACAGTAGAGTGTGTACAGTAGTGTGTATAGTAGAGTGTGTATAGTAGAGGGAATACAGTAGAGTGTGTACAGTAGTGTGTGCGGTAGAGTGTGTACAGTGGAGTGAGTACAGTAGAGTGAGTACAGTAGGGTGTACAGTGGAGTATACAGTGGTGAGTACAGTAGAGTGAGGACAGTAGAGTATGTACAGTAGTGAGTACAGTAGGGTGTACAGTAGAGTGAGTACAGTAGAGTGAGTAAGTACAGTAGTGTGTACAGTGGAGTGAGTACAGTAGTGTGTACAGTAGTGTGTACAGTAGAGTGAGTACAGTAGTGTGTACAGTAGAGTGTACAGTAGAGTGTACAGTGGAGTGAGTACAGTAGAGTGTACAGTGAAGTGAGTACAGTGGAGTGTGTACAGTAGAGTGTGTACAGTGGCGTGAGTACAGTAGTGTGTACAGTAGAATGAGTACAGTGGAGTGTGTACAGTAGAGTGTGTACAGTGTCGTGAGTACAGTAGTGTGTACAGTAGAATGAGTACAGCAAGGTGATTGAGTACAGTAGAGTGTGTACAGTAGAGTGACTACAGCAAGGTGATTGAGTACAGTAGAGTGTGTACAGTAGTGTGTACAGTGGAGTGAGTACAGTAGTGTGTACAGTGGAGTGAGTTCAGTAGTGTGTGTACAGTAGAGTGTGTACAGTAGTGTGTACAGTGGAGTGTGTACAGTAGTGTGTACAGTGGAGTGAGTACAGTAGTGTGTACAGTGGATTGAGTACAGTAGCGTGTGTACAGTAGTGTGTACAGTGGATTGAGTACAGTAGTGTGTACAGTAGAGTGTACAGTGGAGTGTGTACAGTAGTGTGTACAGTGGAGTGAGTACAGTAGCGTGTGTACAGTAGTGTGTACAGTGGATTGAGTACAGTAGTGTGTACAGTAGAGTGTACAGTGGAGTGAGTACAGAAGTGTGTACAGTAGAGTGTACAGTGGAGTGTGTACAGTGGAGTGTGTACAGTAGTGTGTACAGTGGAGTGAGTACAGTAGCGTGTGTACAGTAGTGTGTACAGTGGATTGAGTACAGTAGTGTGTACAGTAGTGTGTACAGTGGAGTGTGTACAGTGGAGTGTGTACAGTAGTGTGTACAGTGGAGTGAGTACAGTAGCGTGTGTACAGTAGTGTGTACAGTGGATTGAGTACAGTAGCGTGTACAGTAGAGTGTACAGTGGAGTAAGTACAGAAGTGTGTACAGTGGAGTGAGTACAGTAGCGTGTACAGTAGAGTGTGTACAGTAGTGTGTACAGTGGAGTGAGTACAGTAGTGAGTACAGTAGAGTGAGTACAGTGGAGTGTGTACAGTAGAGTGTGTGTATACAGTAGAGTGTGTACAGTAGAGTGAGTCTACAGTAGAGTGAGTACAGTAGAGTGAGTACAGTAGAGTGTGTGTATACAGTAGAGTGTGTACAGTAGAGTGAGTCTACAGTAGAGTGAGTACAGTAGAGTGTGTGTATACAGTAGAGTGTGTACAGTAGAGTGTGTGAGTACAGTATGTGGTAATGTCCCAAACCCTCGTGTGCTGCCTAGATCAATATTAGATCATAGACAGCTTATGAAGTCCAAAATGCTGAGGTGAAGATGACACCATTACACTGTGATTGAGCTTCTAGTCTGTTGCTGAAGGAACCGAGTCGTGATTATCCGCGTTATTAACCTCTGTGGCATCTGGAGGATGACACTAAACATTCTCATAGGTTTATAAGAGAGTGTGTTTGTGACATTGAGTGTGAAGGTCACTCTTCCCATGACGGATGACGGCTGAGGATGCTCTCATTGATTTCCTCTCAGCTTCATTTGATCGCCCTTCACTGACATGAGCAGTGACAGGAAGTGACACGCTGAGCTTCCTGTGTCGTTAGAGCGTCGGAGAAGAAGCTTTTATTTGTAAAGTGAAATAACGAGTGTCTGGAGTGGTTTGTGATGAGGATAAAAACGCTCTAGCGCTTTTATAATGAGACTCCAGCTTAGAGATAAACGCGTGGAGTGTGTGTGAAACGAGTCGTTCTCACACTGCTGTGTTTAATGATGCTAAAGGTGTCACAAATAGCAAATACTCGTTCATGAGCATTTCCTGAATCGGAATTTTAGCTATAAACATGAGGCATGATGTGCAGCCGAAGCCTCCTGAAGGGATTTTTCAGCAGTAATGAGCCAGTGACTGACATTATTCTGCTTATTCACCTTATTTTGACTTTCATAATTGATTGTTTTGTGCGGTTAATATAACTGGACTTCAGATGGTCCATAACACACACAGTGTGTGTCAGTCTCGTGTTAATCTCGAGTATCTGTAGAGTCGTGTTGATCCTGTGTGCGTGCGTGTGTGTGCGTTTGTGAGTGCATGTGTGTGTGTGCGTTTGTGAGTGCATGTGTGTGTATGTGCGTGCGAGTGTGTGTGTGTGTGCGTGCGTGTGAGTGCGTGCATGCGTTTGTGTGAGTGCATGCGTGTATGTGCGTGCGTGTGTGTTTGTGTGCGTGTGTGTGTGTGCGTGTTTGTGTGAGTGCGTGCGTGCGTGTTTGTGTGTGTGTGTGTGTGAGTGCGTGCGTGTGTGTGTGTGCGTGCGTGTTTGTGTGCGTGCGTGTTTGTGTGCGTGCGTGTGTGTGTGTGCGTGTGTGTTTGTGTGCGTGCGTGTGTGTGTGTGCGTGTGTGTGTGTGCGTGCGTGTTTGTGTGTGTGTGTGTGTGAGTGCGTGCTTATGTGAGTGCGTGCGTGTTTGTGTGTGTGCGTGTGTGTATGTGTGTGTGCTGCTCTTTTGTGTCCTGCAGTGAATCGAGCGCTGTGACTTTAATCCTCCTCGACGCCGTCCGCTCGTCTCCAGATCTCACCTGATCATGTGACACAACAGATTGCAAACAGTTGCTCAGACGACGATGCAGTGTGACAATCGCCGTGGCAACGGGTTGTGTAACGGGACACAGGTGGCAGTGCAGATCTGAGAGCATGTCATCAGACACACACACACACACAGACGTCCTTCTGCGAGTTATTCCAGAAAACATATCGTGACTTGGATTGTTTTGCAGTGATGATGTCAGACGCTGCCTCTGTTGACATCCATTCATTCCTTTATTCATAACACATGACAAATTCAAAGGACATAAAACATCAAAAGCCCAAAAATACAATTAGTTGTGTGTGGTGTGTGTGTGTGTGTGAGAGAGAGAAAGAGAGAGAGACTGAGTGACTGTGTGTGTGTGTGTGTGTGTGTGTGTGTGTGTGTGTGTGTGTGTGTGTGTGTGTGTGTGTGTGTGTGTGTGTGTGTGTGAGCGCGAGTGTGTGAGTCGTTGAGTGAGTCATTTAGTGAGTGAGTTGGTGAGTGAGTGAGTGAGTCGGTGAGTGAGTGAGTGAGTCGGTGAGTGGGAGAGTGAGTGAGTCAGTCACTGAGTGAGAGAGTCGGTGAATGAGTGATTTGGTGAGTGAGTGAGTCGGTTAATGAGTGAATGAGTGGGTGAGTGAGTGGGTGAGTGAGTCGGTTAATGAGTGAGTCGGTGAGTGAGTGAGTCGTTGAGTGAGTCATTGTGTGAGTCAGTCGGTGAGTGATTTGGTGAGTGATCCGTTGAGTGATTCGGTGAATGAGTGAATGTGAGTGTGTGTGTGTGTGTGTGTGTGTATGTGTGTGTGTGTGTGTGTGTGTGTGTGTGAGAGAGAGAGAGAGCGAGTGTGTGAGTTGTTGAGTGAGTCAGTGAGTCGTTTAGTAAGTGAGTCGGTTAGTGAGTGAGTGAGTCAGTCGGTGAGTGAGAGAGTCGTGAATGAGTGAGTCGGTGAGTAAGTGAGTCGGTTAATGAGTGAGTCGGTGTTTGAGTGAGTGAGTCAGTCGGTGAGTGAGAGAGTCGTGAATGAGTGAGTTGGTGAGTGAGTCAGTCGGTGAGTGAGTCAGTCAGTCGGTGAGTGAGAGAGTCGTGAATGAGTGAGTCGTTGAGTAAGTGAGTCGATGAATGAGTGAGTCGGTGTGTGAGTGAGTCAGTCGGTGAGTGAGAGAGTCGTGAATGAGTGAGTCGGTGAGTAAGTGAGTCGGTTAATGAGTGAGTCGGTGTGTGAGTGAGTGAGTCAGTCGGTGAGTGAGAGAGTCGGTTAATGCTTGAGTCGGTTAATGAGTGAGTCGGTGTGTGAGTGAGTGAGTCAGTCGGTGAGTGAGAGAGTCGTGAATGAGTGAGTTGGTGAGTGAGTCAGTCGGTGAGTGAGTCAGTCAGTCGGTGAGTGAGAGAGTCGTGAATGAGTGAGTCATTGAGTAAGTGAGTCGGTGAATGAGTGAGTCGGTGTGTGAGTGAGTCAGTCGGTGAGTGAGAGAGTCGTGAATGAGTGAGTCGGTGAGTAAGTGAGTCGGTTAATGAGTGAGTCGGTGTGTGAGTGAGTGAGTCAGTCGGTGAGTGAGAGAGTCGGTTAATGCTTGAGTCGGTTAATGAGTGAGTCGGTGTGTGAGTGAGTGAGTCAGTCGGTGAGTGAGAGAGTCGTGAATGAGTGAGTTGGTGAGTGAGTCAGTCGGTGAGTGAGTCAGTCAGTCGGTGAGTGAGAGAGTCGTGAATGAGTGAGTCATTGAGTAAGTGAGTCGGTGAATGAGTGAGTCGGTGTGTGAGTGAGTCAGTCGGTGAGTGAGAGAGTCGTGAATGAGTGAGTCGGTGAGTAAGTGACTTGGTTAATGAGTGAGTCGGTGTGTGAGTGAGTGAGTCAGTCGGTGAGTGAGAGAGTCGGTTAATGCTTGAGTCGGTTAATGAGTGAGTCGGTGTGTGAGTGAGTGAGTCAGTCGGTGAGTGAGAGAGTCGTGAATGAGTGAGTCGTTGAGTAAGTGAGTCGGTGAGTGAGTCAGTCGGTGAGTGAGAGAGTCGGTTAATGCGTGAGTCGGTTAATGAGTGAGTCGGTGTGTGAGTGAGTGAGTCAGTCGGTGAGTGAGTGAGTCGTTGAGTAAGTGAGTCGGTTAATGAGTGAGTCGGTGTGTGAGTGAGTGAGTGAGTCGTTGAGTAAGTGAGTCGGTTAATGAGTGAGTCGGTGTGTGAGTGAGTGAGTGAGTCGTTGAGTAAGTGAGTCGGTTAATGAGTGAGTCGGTGTGTGAGTGAGTGAGTCAGTCGGTGAGTGAGTGAGTCGTTGAGTAAGTGAGTCGGTTAATGAGTGAGTCGGTGTGTGTGTGAGTGAGTGAGTCAGTCGGTGAGTGAGAGAGTCGGTGAATGAGTGAGTTGCTGAGTGAGTGAGTCGCTGAGTGAGTCAGTGAGTCATTGAGTGAGTGTTTGTGGTAGTGTATGTGAGAGTGTGTGTATGCAAGTGAGTGTTTGTGGTAGTGTGTGTGAGAGTGTGTGTATGCGAGTGAGTGTGTGTGTGTGTGTGTGTGTGTGTGTGTGAGTGAGTGATCTGAAGCTAATAATATTTTCCATCCTTTCCTACGTTTTATCCTCACTTTCCATGATTCTCACATGCTCTAACGTGTTTCTCTTCTACACACATTATAATGACTCATTGGAGTTGCACTAAAGGATCTGCCGTGTGTTTAGCAGCTCTTTTGGTCAGATCGTCCTCTGTGGAGCGTGGAAGGGCAACGTTCTGCCAAACCTCACGGGCATCTTTAACGCTGCCATTTGAGCGTGACTCCAGTGAGATCTCAGCGAGCTGTCCGTGTGTTTGTGTGTGTGTGTGTGTGTGTGTGCACAGAGTCAGACAGCGAGATATAAACAAGTCTGGCATTAAACATAAAATGCTTCTGACCTCCATAATCAAACAGAATTTATGTTTAAATGTAGAAATGAACTTTAGAGTCAAATGACCCAGACACGAGCCACAGCAGTTTATCCAGTTACAGCTGCGGTTTCATCTGAACGCACCAGGAGACGTGCTTGCAATGTGATTATTATATGTGTGTGTGTGTGTGTGTTTCCTCAGAGCGCAGCATGGACAGTCTCCAGCAGGCTCTTCATCAGTCCGTGTTTCTGTCGGCCATGTCGGCTCACCCGAGCCGCGATCTGCCGCTGTGCTGGGATCAACACTGTAAACTACTGCCCGGGGTCGCCGGAGTTCAGGCCAGTCGCGTCACACACTGGACCGTAGAGGAGGTGAGAAACACGACCGTGTATGTGTGTGTGAGATTCATGTTTGTGTGACGTCTCATTCAGCAGATCATTTAAAGCCCTGATGTTTTATATGTAAATATGTGCTACACACTTTCCTCTCAATAACAAAATAAACACAACTGAGAAAAATGAGAAAACAGCCGTTCAGAAAGCATCTGATCGTTGCGATGTGGAGATGTTTGCACCAGCTCTTAAATTAAGCATGTTTATTTAGACAATATATTGCTTTAAAACAGCAGCGTTACAGTTGTAAGCCCGCCCAAATCGCCCCAATGAAGGCTAACGATTGGTGGGTGAAGGTCGCTGCGCGGTCAGTGTTTTCAGCTGGAAGAGGGATTTAATTCCAATTCCTCTTTATCTGACTTCATTTATCATTATTTCGAATTTAGGTTTTATGCCAATTGTTTATTTGGTGATTTATATTTAATAATTTAACCACATTTAATTATTCTGTTTAACCCTTTGTTGAAATTATACCCGTTCATAACCTGAATAATTACAGAACAAGTCAGAATCACATGATCAATTCAAAGATAATCCATACATAACATCAAATAATCTGAGTACAAAATAAAATATTAATTATTAGGTGATACTGAGGTGAGACTTGCGTCTTGAATGGCGCGTGAGATGTTCATTTCATTTGTTTTCTAAGAAGGTTCTTGTTCCTCGGTTAGACATTTCGGCATCTGCTAGTTTTCTTCAGTCTTACACACTATTAAAGGGTTCGTTCAGCCAAAAATGAAACTTCTGTCATTAACTCCTCCCCCTAATGTCTGAATCAGTGAATCGATTCATGATTCATAACCGTTTGAATCTTTATTTGAGGATTGAACACAAACGCGGAAGAGAAGCCAATGCTGAATAAAGTCGTAGTTTTTGTTATTTTTGGACCCAAATGTATTTTGGATGCTTCAAGAGACTCTAATTAACCCACTGATGTCTCATATGGACTACTGTGATGATGTTTTTATTCCCTTTCTGGACATGGACAGTATAGTGTGCATACACTTGCATACGCTCTCGGACTAAATATAAAATATCTTAAACTGTGTGTGAAGATGAGCGGAGGTCTTACGGGTGTGGAGCGACATTAGGGAGAGGAGTTAATGACAGAAGGTTCATTTCTGGCTGAACTAACCCTTTAAAGATGGAAAAACTGTGTCAGTGTCGCTTTGGATTAGAATTACAGCTTCAGTTTCTACTATAAGGCTCTTCTGTGTTTTTATTCGCATCTGAACAGAAGAAATGAACCAAAGAAGATTCACGCCTCAAAGAAGGCAGAGCCTCGGAACCACGCCCACATATTACATCATCACCACACGGACCAATGGGAGTTCAGGGGTTTGTTTAACAGCCGTGAAACAGTGCGAACTTTTCCAGAAATTAACGTCGTTCTAGTTTGATTTCGTTCGTTCTTCGATTCCTCTTGATAATTTAAAGCATCTGCTAAATGCATGAATGTAAATATACTGTTGACAGTCAGCATTAGAGTGCAGGCTGTCATTTTTGAGAAAAATCTAATTTGAACGGATATAAAATATCAAGCAATGTATTCGAATATCTATGAGCATATGAAAAAAAACAACTTAATGGAGATCCAATCACACATTTATTATCAGTCTGACAAAAATAAACAGGACTCAGACCTGTCTGGAAAAACATATTGTTAACTTAATGTTTGAAACAGCAGGTTATCAGCTTAAAGCGATAGTTAACCCATAAATGAGCCTGATGTTGATCTGCTGACCCCAGGGCATCATAGGTGTGTGTGTTTCTTCAGGAGAACACTGATGAAGATTTTTAACTCAACCGTTGCTCGTATAATGCATGTCAAATATAAATGTGTTCATAGATGCCTCATTCGACCAATCCGCACATGCACTAATGAGGCATCTATATATATATATATATCTATGATCACGCCGGCTTTTGACCTTCTTCGACGGAAGTACTGACGGATGGCAACACTAGATGAGATTTGGCTGCTATGAGGTAAAAAAATAACATGCTGTTCACTTTCCCGGTGTATCATCACGAGCCGCAGAGTTTAACATGGATTCGTATGTATGTGTTTTTTACTCTCCTAGTGGCCCTCATATAAAAAACAAACATTGGCATGCATTATACGAGCAGCGGTTGAGTTAAAAATCTTCATTAGTGTTCTCCTGAAGAAACACACACACCTATGATGCCCTGGGGTCAGCAGATCAACATCAGGCTCATTATTGGCTGAACTATCGCTTTAACACTTGCAGTGGTTTAGCGTCTGTCGCCGCTGTTTGTTTTGGTGATGTTGGGTTGAAGAGGTGAAATCGAGCCTCTTTCGTCTGCCAGGGACATGATGGGATGGTTGTCATAGTAACCAGGTGCGGCCGAAACTCCGACCCCGGGGCCATGAGGATGATACACACACACCGTGTGTGTTAAACTGCAGGCTGTGTAAATATCAGACACTCGCTCCTCAAACAGGCTGAGGGATTGTGGGATAGTGCACCGCAAAAAATGCTTTTACTCAGTATTTGTGTCTTGTTTCTCGTCCAAACATCTAAACATTCTTAAACAAGAAGTATTTACCAGACAAGCAAAAGTAATTGTCTTCACTGTAAAAAAAAAAAAAATGTTGGTTTTTGTTGGTTTAACTTAAAAAAGTAAGTAGCCTCGTTGCCTTAAGATTTTGAGTTTATTGAAATTAAAAATTTGAGTTGATACAACGAAGGAAATTTGTTTAATAAATAGAAATTTTTATTTCAATGAACTCAAAATTAGGCAACCAGGTAACTAAATAATTTTTTACAGTGTTGTTTTGGGGGAAAATAACTCAAAATGAAGAGAGTTTTTGCTTAAAATAAGATAAATAATCTGCCAATGGGGTGAGAAAAATAATCTTAATTCAAAACAAGATTATTTTTCTCACCCCATTGGCAGATTATTTATCTTATTTTAAGCATAAATACGGTTTGTACAGTATAAAAACCATTGCGCCTATGGAATGTCCCCACATTTGACAAAAACAAACGTGTGTGTGTGTGTGTGTGTGTGTGTGTGTGTGTGTGTGTGTGTGTGCGTGCCCGTGCGTGTGCGTGCGTGTGTGTGTGTGTGACTGTCTGCTGTCGTTCGAGGTCTTTTAACTGTGGAAAAGCCATTAGCATATCAGACGAACACAAGCGCTCTAAATGGACATGAGGAGATCATTCAGAAGCTCTAATGGGTCCTGCCAGGAGTTCTTGTTCTGTTCCTACGAAAGCCGGATCGATCTTAGGAGCAATATAGATCGCTTCAGTGTTTCGTGTTTCGCTTGAAGCCTTTTACAAAAGAGTGTGATGGTAAAAAAAAAAAGTTTTCCTTTAATCACTTCTGCTGTCCCGGCAGGATTGAGCCTTAATCTGCGGGTTCATTAGACACACACACACACACACACACACACACACACACACGTCTTCATTATCAGCAAACGACAGGCCTTAAATCTGCTGATGCATTAGAAAGACACGACTGCGCGTTAATGAAAGCATCAGCAGGAGATATTTGTGTGATCTGAGAGGACTGCAGAAGGTCAGTCTGGTGTGTCCTGGCACTCGCTGTTGTTTTATAATAAATGGAGTTTAATTAAAGTGTGGCGTTTTATTAAATGTATTAATTCAAGTCCAGAGACGCTCTCCCTGTGATTGAAGGGCTTTGAGTCCGATCTGAGAAGAACATCTACAGGCTGGACAATCTTCAAAGATGTTCTTCGGAGACCTGTCAGAGAAAAAAGACTGTGTGCAACCTCTCTAGCCAGAACTATAACAACACAGCATTCAGTCGTCGTTAAATTATACTCAATCCACCAGTAGAGTAGCCTGACAAGCCGGAGCCACATCCAGATGTTTGGTCTGGAAACTCTCCATTGACGGCTCAATCTGAGGGGCGGATAAACGGCTGTCTGTCAAACTCCCTCTGCACGCGATAGGATAGCGCTACACCAACCAGAGCAACGAAGGTGAAGCGGAGCTGACAGATTAAACATTCACCGTATCCGGTCGGCTAAACTCGAACACATCTTCCCTTCTTCAGAATGACTTCAGTGCCGTTCTTTGTTCTTTTCTCAGAGAAAAGCTGAACTCAAGTCTTCCAGAGTCGCGGTCAAAGCTGATTCGACAGACCGCCGTTCGCCAGTTTCTGTGTTTACTAGAAGCACGCAAACGCAACTCGGCCGTCGTCATTATAGCCCCGCCCACCGACTCTATACACGATGTGATTGGCCCGACCCGAGTTTGGGGAATACAGCTCAGATGGGTATTGAGAGTTGCTAGACGACACTCGTGGGCAGATTAGATTTGCTGCCGCTAGGGGGCGTCTAGATTTCTAGGCTACCAGTAGATGGCAGCAAATCATTGTCTTGATGAATGAGTCATTGAATCATTCACTCAAACGATTCATTCAAACGGCTGATTCGTTCAGGGGCAAAGCAAAAGTGATTGAGTCATTGAATCATTTCACACACACTCCTCCTCCTCCTCTTCCTCCTCACACACACTCCTCTTCCTCCTCTCCCTCTTCCTCCTCACACACACTCCTCCTCCTCCTCTTCTTCCTCCTCACACACACTCCTCATCCTCCTCGTCCTCTTCCTCCTCTCACACACTCCTCTTCCTCCTCTCACACACTCCTCCTCTTCCTCCTCACACACACTCCTCCTCTTCCTCCTCACACACACTCCTCTCACTCCTGCAGTCCTTCAGACGGCTATTCTTAGCTCCGCTGAGTGTTGGAGACTCTGAGCGTAGTCGATGTGTGTGTTTCTCTGTAAACGCTGCAGGATATTTCTGCAACCGCTGCTGACGCTGCAGAAGGTTCTGAATCTCTCACACAAACCTCGGCTGAGCTGACCTGATACACACACACACTGCCCCTAAACCTACCCATCTCACACACACACACACACACACACACACACACACACACACACACACACACACACACACACACTGCCCCTAAACCTACCCAACACACACACACACACACACACACACACACACACACACACACACACACACTGCCCTTAAACCTACCCATCACTCACACACTGCCCCTAAACCTACCCATCACACACACACACACACACACACACACACACACACACATACACACACACACTGCCCCTAAACCTACCCATCACACACACACACACACACACACACACACACACACACACACACACACTGCCCCTAAACCTACCCAACACACACACACACACACACACACACACACACACACACACACACACACTGCCCTTAAACCTACCCATCACTCACACACTGCCCCTAAACCTACCCATCACACACACACACACACACACACACACACTGCCCCTAAACCTACCCATCACACACAAACACACACACACACACACACACACACACACACTGCCCCTAAACCTACCCATCACACACAAACACACACACACACACACACACACACACTGCCCTTAAACCTACCCATCACACACACACACACACACACACTGCCCCTAAACCTACCCATCACACACAAACACACACACACACACACACACACTGCCCCTAAACCTACCCATCACACACAAACACACACACACACACACACACACACACACACACACACACACACACACACACACTGCCCTTAAACCTACCCATCACACACACACACACACACACACTGCCCCTAAACCTACCCATCACACACAAACACACACACACACACACACACACACACACATGTTTGTTTTTGTGAATTGTGGGGACATTCCATAGGCGTAATGGTTTTTATACTGTACAAACCGTATTTTCTATCCCCTTACACTGCCCCTAAACCTACCCATCACACACACACACACACACACACACACACACACACACACACACACACACTGCCCCTAAACCTACCCATCACACACACACACACACACACACACACACACACTGCCCCTAAACCTACCCATCACACACAAACACACACACACACACACACACACACACACACACACACACACACTGCCCCTAAACCTACCCATCACACACAAACACACACACACACACACACACACACACACACACACACACACACACACACACACACACACACACTGCCCCTAAACCTACCCATCACACACACACACACACACACACACACTGCCCCTAAACCTACCCATCACACACAAACACACACACACACACACACACACACACACACACACACTGCCCCTAAACCTACCCATCACACACACACACACACACACACACACACACACACACACACACACACACACACTGCCCCTAAACCTACCCATCACACACACACACACACACACACACACACACACACACACACACACACACTGCCCCTAAACCTACCCATCACACACACACACACACACACACACACACACACACACACACTGCCCCTAAACCTACCCATCACACACAAACACACACACACACACACACACTGCCCCTAAACCTACCCATCACACACACACACACACACACACACACACACACACACACACACACACACACGTCCTTGAGATTGTTTTAAACTAAATTGATTGATTCTGTGATTAAAGTGTGTGTGTGTGTGTGTGTGTGTGTGTGTGTGTGTGTGTGTGTGTGTGTGTGTGTGTGTGTGTGTGTGTGTGTTTTTCAGGTGGCTGATTTCATCCATTCTTTACCCGGCTGTGAGGAACAGGCCAAGCAGTTCCGAGAGGAGGTTCGTGTCTCGCAGTCGTTCAGATCAAACACTGATGAGGAACACACTCTTGAGAACACACACATGAGAACACACTCTCTTGAGAACACACACACTCCTGTACAAATGCAGCTTTGCGTTATAATTTATGATCTGACACGTTCAGAAATCACACCTGCTCCATCTCAAACTAATGCTCCCAATCAGTGTGTGTGTCTGCGTTTCAAGTGAAAGTATCAGAGGAGAGACTGTTCGACTGCATTTATAAAATATGATTTACTTGAGACGCTGCTCAGCCAGGCGGCATTAAAGGCACAATATGTACGATTTCTAGGATTAAAGTAGTGTGTGTTGTAAGGCCGCCCAAATCGTCCCAATGGAGGCTAACGATCGGCGGGTGAAGGTCGCTGCGCGTTCGTCTTTTCAGCGGGGCAAAGGGGATTTTATTCCAATTCCTCGTTATCTGACTCCATTTAATGATAATTTAGAATTTAGGTTAGAATGCCATTTGGTTATTTGGTCATTCATATTTAATAGTTTAACTACACATTTAATTATTCCGTTTAACCCTTTGTTGAAATTATACCCAACCTGAATAATTCCAGAGCAAGTCAGAATCAATCAAAGTGTAACAATTTATTAACAGTCAGGTAAATGTATAAAGCCAATTACATAGTCAATTCAAAGGTAATCCATATATAACATCAAATTATATCAGATTATGAGTATACTGTAAATGCTCATAATCTATGTCTTCTGACTAAACGTAACCGTGACCTTATACTGTTCATATTTTTATTCTTAGAATTTTTTTATTACCGTGTTGTATTGTATTGTTTATGTGCACTGGAAGCTTCAGCACCAAAAAATATTCCTTGTGTGTGAAAGCACACTTGGCAATAAAGCTCTTTCTGATTCTGATTCTGAAATACTCTGAAGTAAAGAATGAAATGTATACCTGACTTCTGAAAACTGCATAATGCTGGCTATCTTGAGACATCCAACATTACGGGCTGACCGGTTTAAAGTGTCAAGCCCTGAGCTCTGCAACATTTCCTTAAATACCCAGAAACAAATGTAGAAATTCTTTCAAATGTAAACACGAGTTCACAATGGGAATTTGCATTGATCAAGACTTGTGTTGATGTAAAGGCCAAATGGCTGAAAGCCACACCCACCAAACTAAGACAAGATATCTCTAAACTCTTAAAACATTGATTATCTTTTGATTAACTTCTGTAGGGATGAGATCTTTGTACCAGTTGCACTGAGACATTTCAAACGATATCAAACACATATAATACTGTATCGTGTGGATTGACATTGTAATATAGAGATTTTGTGTGTATTTTCAGGTGATCTCAGCATGAGACAGGGAAGGAATTGGGGGAGACGGGGTATATAGGGAAAGATGTAGATTAGCTGATAGTGAGGTGAGACTTGCGTCTCCAGTGGTGTGTGAGGGACAGTTCAGATGTTAATTTCCTTTATTTTCTCAGAGAGTCCTTGTTCTTCATTCAGACATTTCAGCATATACTAGTTTTTTCAGTCTTACTGTGTCTTTAGTGAACACACACGGAGTTGAGTGAGAAGTCGTGTGTTAAAATGAAGTCGGTCCGTGCAGCTCTTAAAGGGCCAGAGCTCATATTCTGTGTGATTAATGTTAATCAGAAAACCACCACATGCTTGGCTAAACAACTTGAATATATTGATTAAGAATCAGTGTAGCCTATAGTTCATTCATAGAGTGAAGACTGAGCAGTTGATATTTGATTTATTTCTTGACTCGCTGCTGTTAAATAGACCTATAGCTGAAAATAAAGCACTGTTTGTCATATTGTTTGTAATTTACGTGTTTAACTTATTTTTAAAAACAAACATAAAATATAAATCTATATTGTAATTATAAAAGAACATTTCAAAAATATTAAATTACTCATGTCATGATTTAAGATTTTGGTCATCCCAACCCGGTTCAGTAAACGTGAATATTTTCTATTTAATTGGGTTCTGTCTAAATAATTTTAGGTTTTTTTAATGGGGGCAAAAGAAAATATATATTTTCGGTAACACTTTAGTATGGGGAGCACATATTCACTATTAACTACGACTTTTTCCTCAATAAACTCCTAATTTACTGCTAATTAACTCTTTCCCCGCCAGCATTTAAAACAGAGTTTTTTTGACAGTTTTCACCAAAATGTAATAACCCATAGAATATTTAGTTTAATAAATATCTGAGCATGCAATATATCAAAATAACGAGCTGAGCCTCTTCTTCTAAACAAGATAAACCCGTTTTATTCTCGCTTCATGCATTTCTATTTTATCAACTCTTGAGTATGGGTAGGTTTCATAAAAAAAGCTGTTATAATCAGGTGTGTGTGAAAGACTGACTCCAGATCAGATTCAGAGATGATCAAACTCAGATGAGGAGATCGAGTCCATCTACACTCCTGATGCTCACACAGTCCTGGAGCTCGTCCTCGCTCCACATCTCATTCTGGAACATTAGGCCGTTTCGATTCATACGCTGCTTAATGACGAGGATCACGTTATTTTTAATATGCGTATGATGACATGCGATCGCTCGTTTCACTGCGTCTTCCTCAGGTGTGTTTTGATCAGGAGATTCAGGACTCATTCAGAAGATGTGCAACAGCGCCCCCTAGCGCCCGACAGTGAAAAATCCGGATATTGACCTGGAAGCGTTTTCTCACAAATAACGGAAATATCCGTGTTTGGCGGGGAAAGAGTTAATAGTTAGTAAGGTAGTTTTTGTAGCGTTTAGGTATTGGGTCGGATTAAGGGATGTAGAATAAGCTCATGCAGAATAAGGCATTAATATGTGCTTTATAAGTGCTATTATCCTAGTAATATGCATGCTAATAATCAACTAGTTAATAGTTAATAACTGAACCCTAAAATAAAGTGTTACCATATTTTTTAATTTAAAAGCAATTCGATATCAAGATATCATTTTTTTGGGGATATCGCCCGGCCATCCTGGAGATTCAGCCGTATATGATTATGTAATATGATATGTAAAGTGCTTTGAGTGCCTTGAAAATATATATATAAATGTAATATAATGCGCTATATAAATGTAACAAATGATTATGACTGTCGCCTTTGGCTTGGCTTGCTCAGTTGGGGACACTAAAAATATGATCAGAGTTATTCAACTAAATATACAAATAACATTAATGAATGAGGTCTTATTTAATTCTATAAACTATAATACTGATCTGCCAACATTGTCTCTCTATGATAAATTAAAATAAGCTGATAACATCACTGTTTACTCCAGAACGACTGTACAGCCAAATCTAATTCTGCTGCAGTATTGTCCTGTTTAACACTGAAGCTGCTCTGACACAATCGCCGCTGGAGAAGAGCGATAGAAATAAAGATGATTGATTGATTGATTATTATGATTATGTTCCTTCATCGGTCATATTTTCTCCATTTCCTCGCTAGCAAATCGACGGGAAGGCGTTTCTTCTGTTGACGCAGCGAGACATCGTGAAGATAATGAGTGTGAAGCTCGGCCCCGCCCTCAAGATCTACAACTCCATCCTGATGTTCAGACACGCCGAGGAGGACCAATCAGCAGCCGGCGACAGCAACACATGAAGCCAGAGCGACCAATCACAGCCTGCCGTCCCGTATGTCAAACAGATCTGCTGTATCGATGCATTCCGAAACCTCTCGTGCCCCAAACTCTCCGTCCCGATGATCAGCACTGCAAAACAACGCACCTCTCACTCAGTATTTCTGTCTCGTTTCTAGTCCAAACATCTAAACATTCTTACATTAAGAAGTATTTACTAGACAAGCGAAAGTAATTGTCTTGTTTTGGGGAAAATAACTCAAAATGAAGAGAGTTTTTGCTTAAAATAAGATAAATAATCTGCCAATGGGGTGAGAAAAATAATCTTAATTCAAACAGAAAACAAGATTATTTTTCTCACCCCATTGGCAGATTATTTATCTTATTTTAAGCAAAAACTCTCTTCATTTAGAGTTATTTTTTCCTAAAACAAGACATAAATATGTACTTGTCTAATAAATGTTTCTTAATGTAAGAATTTTTAGATATTTGGACTAGAAACGAGACAAAAATACTGAGTGAGAAGCATTTTTTGCAGTGCGGTTCCTGTGCGTTTTTCCCGGTTCTGCCTTTAAACAGACGTATTGGACCGAACTAATCTCGCTTAAAGGACGACTCCGGTGAGAAATGCCCCTCGGGGTGATTAACAGATGGTCAGTGAGTAGATCGTTCTCTGGGATGCGGTTTCATGAAATCGAATGTAAAGAGTTTTATCTCTAAACACAGATTAGCTTATAGCGCTTGTCTACGGGGCACAGGGTCAGTGAAATTAAACCGCTAGTTAATACCACTAACAGCTCAACATAGCCTCACACTAACACGGCAGCATAATGAGGGTCCCTACATGCAAACCCAAGCATTGAGAACTCAGTAAGAGTACAAACAGTTTAATAAGAAGATACTTTATAAACACAGAACATTACGTGTTTACAGACGGCGGCCATTTTGGAGAACCGTCTCGATGACTCGAGCCACGAGCGCTGTGCTAAGTGAGCTGGTCGATAGGAATTAAGTTTGTGAAATCGAATTACTGGAAGTGCATGAATTATATCTATTTATTAAAATATAAGGTTGACTAACTGCAAGGGAAGAAGGCGTCGCATATGAGACTCACACTTCAGCGCTCGTGGCTCGACTCGTCGAGACTGTTCTCCTAAATGGCTGCCGTCTGTAAACGCGTAATGTTCTGTCTTTATAAAGTATCTTCTTATTAAACTGTTTGTACTCTTATAAAGTTCTCAATGCTGCGGTTTGCCTGTAGGGACCCTCATTATGCTGCCATGTTAGTGTGAGGCTATGTTGAGCTGTTAGTGGTATTAACTAGCGGTTTAATTTCACTTACCCTGTGCCCCATAGACAAGCGCTATAAGCTAATCTGTGTTTAGAGATAAAACTCTTTACATTCGATTTCCATAAAACCGCATCCCAGAGAACGATCTACTCGCTGACCATCTGTTAATCACCCCGAGGGGCATTTCTCACCGGAGTCGTCCTTTAAACTCAACGACATGACAATCAATCCGACGCAGTCAAACGCGTTATTATCAGGGGTTTATCGGTCACGGTGCTATTTCTATTCAAAACACAACAGGTGAATTTGCTCTCAAATGAGTGTGTGTGTGTGTGTGTGTGTGTGTGTGTGTGTGTGTGTGTGTGTGTGTGTGTGTGTGTGTGTGTGTGTGTGGGAGATGACTTTAAATGAATAGTTTGTCCAATAATGATTGTTCTGTCATCATCTACGCTCCCTCGTGTCACTAATAACATCCATTTAATGTGACTAAAATAGACTGGATGGGTTTATAATCACCATATGATCATATTTAAAGGGATAGTTCACCCAAAAATCTAAAATTCTGTCATCATTTACTGACCCCTGTATGAGTTTCTTTCTTCTGCTGAACACAAAAGAAGATATTTTGAGAGAACAACAGAGAGAACAACCATTGACTAGTATTTTTCCCTACAATTGTAATGAATGGTTGTTCTCTCTGCTTTATTACAAACATTCTTCCAAATATCTTCTTCTGTGTTCAGCAGAAGAAAGAAACTCTCACAGGTTTGGAGCAACTTGTGAGTAAATGACAGAATTTTCATTTTTAGGTGAACTCTCCCTTTAATAGCTTTTAATTAGGACTAAATCTTTCAAAATGACATCGATGAGGAAGATTATCAGTGAATAATTCTGTATATTATCATGTAATAAACTTTTATTCTGCTTCAGTTTATGCTCTTCCTTCTTTAAATGGAATCGAACAGCCATAAAGTCACACGAGGGCGAGTAAACGATGACCGAACGATGATTTGTGTCTGAACTCTTCCTGGATACTCAGAGAATTGTGCCCTTTCTGTTACTTCCTCTAATTTTATTCTGTTTTGTACAGTTCTGTATGATTTTGCTGTACCTGATGATGAATCTCCTTTTATTTATTGTGCGAAACCACCGTATGTTTGCACAGTGAAGGATAATAATATATTGTATATGATCAATTTCAAATGCCAAACGGATTTGTTTTAAATTGAAGAGTGTTTATTTTTGTGATGTATTGCACAGAGCCCGGAATATGACGACTCCCCGTTTATGTTTAATGAAATATTATAAAACTTTATTGGAGTGTGAAAGCTGCGCTCTCATTGGCTCTGTTAGATCTGAATTCTCGTTTCGCATCAGGGGATTTTCTGATGATTATTTAAAGACTTTGCTATAATGCACAAAGCAAACGATATATATATTTGCTATGAATTTTGACATTAATGTGATTTCCGTCTCATTTTGAACGTTTATTTCCTTTAGCCAGACGTCAGGATTGTACGTCCATCTTGCGTGTTGTAGTCTCACACCCAGAATGAAGATGATCAGTTGTGTTTTCACTGCATTGCTGCATTAGTTCACTGCTGTTCATTCATCCACAATGATTGATTTATTAATTCTGAATATATTTCAGACTTCATTCAGTCCACATCAGCACCCTAATAAACAATGCAAACCTCCTCATTCTGTCGTCTGTCGTCTTTATGTCAAATCATTGGTGGATGTTCTTGGGGAGAACGCATGTTTCTTCTCAGCGTGGTCGTCTTATCTCCGGCAGCAGCATTAGTGGAAGAACACATTGATTTATCCGCGTTTATTAATAGAGTTCAGCTCAAGCAGCGCGAGCGCTAGATCTGATCCGTGTCTGAATATGAACGTTTGAGTTTGTGCAGCTCAACGACCTTCAGACGTTCATTAACCGTCTGGACGAGCGGTCATGGCTGAATCAAACGATCATCTTAGCACTGTTTATAACCACTCATCATGTGCCAGCCTGCTCATTTTAAAGAAAATGCTTTTCAATACAGATTATAGAAATAACATTATAGAACCGGTTCTCGACTCAATTTTAAAAAACGCCTTATGCCAAAAAGGTTCTATATAGAACTCAAGGGTTCTCGACTCAGCTTTAAAAAACATTTATACCAAAATTGTTCTATATAGAACTCTAGGGTTCTCGACTCAGCTTTAAAAAAACGCTTTATGCCAAAAAGGTTCTATATAGAACTCTAGGGTTCTCGACTCAGCTTTAAAAAATGCTTTATGCCAAAAAGGTTCTATATAGAACTCTAGGGTTCTCGACTCAGCTTTAAAAAAACGCTTTATGCCAAAATGGTTCTATATAGAACTCTAGGGTTCTCCACTCAACTTTAAAAAATGCTTTATGCCAAAAAGGTTCTATATAGAACTCTAGGGTTCTCCACTCTGCTTTAAAAAAACGCTTTATGCCAAAAAGGTTCTATATAGAACTCTAGGGTTCTCCACTCAACTTTAAAAAATGCTTTATGCCAAAAAGGTTCTATATAGAACTCTAGGGTTCTCGACTCAGCTTTAAAAGACATTTATACCAAAATGGTTCTATATAGAACTCTAGGGTTCTCGACTCAGCTTTAAAAAATGCTTTATGCCAAAAAGGTTCTATATAGAACTCTAGGGGTCTCGACTCCTTTTTAAAGAACACCTTACGCCTAAAAGGTTCTATGCAGAACTCTAGGGTTCTCGACTCAGCTTTAAAAAACATTTATACCAAAATTGTTCTATATAGAACTCTAGGGTTCTCGACTCAGCTTTAAAAAACATTTATACCAAAATTGTTCTATATAGAACTGTAGGGTTCTCGACTCAGCTTTAAAAAACGCTTTATGCCAAAAAGGTTCTATATAGACGGTTTCAACGGTAACAACATAAACAAACGCTACTGCGCATGCGCGCTTTTGTGGCCCAAACTTAACTTCCGGTAGACATCAATAACACCAGAGGATGCGTTATCTTTCTTATGCGTTAGCATCTTTAATTTTGATTGTGCACCATTATCTTAATGTATAGATTTTTTTTTTGTTTCAGCATGTTTATTATAAATAATCTCCCATTTATGTCTTTAATATAGAGTGGGAAAACGCCCCACTTAAAGGGTAGGTCACCCAAAACTGAAAATCCTGTCATTACTCACCGTCACGTTGATCCCAGAGTTTCCGCTAGAAAAAAATGGAGCCGGTCAAAGTGACCGGCAGAGGTTTCGTTTTCCGGACATTTTGATTATATATGCCGGTCAAAAACTCCTGAAAGCAGTTTATGTAACTTATTAAAAAAATGACCATGTTTATTAGCCGAACTTTCAAATAGACGGAAAAAAAAACATGAACGTCCGATTGGCGTCAATCAACCAATTTTTTTAACTTATAGGCGTAATTTGCAGGTGGGACATGTCCCTACCACTTTTTTAAAACATCTTGCTTCACGGATTAACCTAACTAATACAAACAATGCAGTTCAATGCAGCAAACGCGGCTCATGCAGTCTTCACACAGACGAGCGCTTTAATCTAACGCTTAACGCCGTTGCAGAGACTTTCTGTTTGTTCCGGTCAGATCGCGAAACAAAACGCACAAAAACTGTTCCTGCTCTTGATGTACAACCACTGATGGTATTCGGTTTTGATGAGAGAAAAAATAGACCACGAGGGCAGATTAGAAACGAGAACTTCTGACAAGTTTAACAGACTAGACCAGTGATTAAGCAAAGTGTGCAAATCTATTTGCCTTTATTCACGTGAAAAATCTTTAGATGCAATAATTAAACGCAATTCATAAATTTAATTATAAACTCAGTATGTCTCATTTAGTTGGTAACATTTAAATTGGCCACAGTGTGAAATGACAAAATCATATAATAGAATATAACAGTACTGATAACTACAAGCGCACTACAAGATGTTTTTGAAATCATTAGAGAAAACGACAAAATTACTTATTCACAAAATTACGTGTGTGAATAAGTGCTACCTGTTTAAAATGTGCTTGCACCCGATCATATTCAGTAGAAGGTAAAAAAAAAAAAAAAAAAAAAAATCCCTTAAACTTTAACATCCCGCTCATGCCCATCGCCGTGATCATCTGTATAACGCTGGTTGTTTACCATGTGAGTTCTGAACACTGCACCATGTGCTTATTTAAATCTTTTCGTTTCTACACATATTAGACTACATATTCCTCATGTCTGTGAGGCAAGCCGAGTTTCAGTTTGAGACGCGCTTCAGTTCATGATGAAAGCGATGGCTTCCGCGACCTAGTCTACTTATTTATTTCTTATTAATTAAATACATGAAATTAACCGAAGAACCCTTTATTAAAATTAAGAGACAATTTGTACAAAACGAAAGAAAGGCTTTTTACAAAACAAAACTTAATATTAAACTAAATATAACCACCAAAATCATTTCTGACCCACTCGCATCTTTGCACTTATAGCCTATCATAATCAGATGAGATCTAAAAATAATATTATAATATTTAAACATAAATATGAAGAAGAAAAAAAACATTGTTTAATGGCTACAACAAGTATAGTAAGCTACAGATTTATGTCATGCCTGAGCTGGATTTGAACGAACATCATTTTACCGGTGGGTTCACAGTAGCCTATATAAATGCATGCGCACTCGCCTTTCAATTATGCAATGCGTCGGCATAACATGTTTCTTTGTTTCATAATATAAGAATAATGTTGGGAAACTTGTGTCATGTGCTCTCTGCTTGATTTTTAATATTTATATCATGTTAACCAAGAATAGTACTTTAAAATGTATTTCTACTGAGTAGTGCGCCATACAAACAGACACAGACCGGAAGTTAACTTCGGGCCAGGCGCGTAACCGTAGCAACGCGCGTGCGTTCGATGAAACCGTCTATAGAACTCTAGGGTTCTCGACTCAACTTTAAAAAATGCTTTATGCCAAAAAGGTTCTATATAGAACTCTAGGGTTCTCGACTCAACTTTAAAAAATGCTTTATGCCAAAAAGGTTCTATATAGAACTCTAGGGTTCTCGACTCAGCTTTAAAAGACATTTATACCAAAATGGTTCTATATAGAACTCTAGGGTTCTCGACTCAGCTTTAAAAAATGCTTTATGCCAAAAAGGTTCTATATAGAACTCTAGGGTTCTCCACTCAGCTTTAAAAAAACGCTTTATGCCAAAAAGGTTCTATATAGAACTCTAGGGTTCTCCACTCAACTTTAAAAAATGCTTTATGCCAAAAAGGTTCTATATAGAACTCTAGGGTTCTCGACTCAGCTTTAAAAGACATTTATACCAAAATGGTTCTATATAGAACTCTAGGGTTCTCGACTCAGCTTTAAAAAATGCTTTATGCCAAAAAGGTTCTATATAGAACTCTAGGGGTCTCGACTCCTTTTTAAAGAACACCTTACGCCTAAAAGGTTCTATGCAGAACTCTAGGGTTCTCGACTCAGCTTTAAAAAACATTTATACCAAAATTGTTCTATATAGAACTCTAGGGTTCTCGACTCAGCTTTAAAAAACATTTATACCAAAATTGTTCTATATAGAACTGTAGGGTTCTCGACTCAGCTTTAAAAAACGCTTTATGCCAAAAAGGTTCTATATAGAACTCTAGGGTTCTCGACTCAACTTTAAAAAATGCTTTATGCCAAAAAGGTTCTATATAGAACTCTAGGGTTCTCGACTCAACTTTAAAAAATGCTTTATGCCAAAAAGGTTCTATATAGAACTCTAGGGTTCTCGACTCAGCTTTAAAAAAACATTTATACCAAAAAGGTTCTATACAGAACTCTAGGGTTCTCGACTCAGCTTTAAAAAAACATTTATACCAAAAAGGTTCTATACAGAACTCTAGGGTTCTCGACTCAGCTTTAAAAAAACATTTATACCAAAAAGGTTCTATACGGAACTCTAGGGTTCTCGACTCAGCTTTAAAAAAACATTTATACCAAAAAGGTTCTATACGGAACTCTAGGGTTCTCGACTCAGCTTTAAAAAAACATTTATACCAAAAAGGTTCTATACGGAACTCTAGGGTTCTCGACTCAGCTTTAAAAAAACATTTATACCAAAAAGGTTCTATACGGAACTCTATTGTTCTCGACTCAGCTTTAAAAAAACATTTATACCAAAAAGGTTCTATACGGAACTCTAGGGTTCTCGACTCAGTTTTAAAAAAACATTTATACCAAAAAGGTTCTATACAGAACTCTAGGGTTCTCGACTCAGCTTTAAAAAAACATTTATACCAAAAAGGTTCTATACGGAACTCTATTGTTCTCGACTCAGCTTTAAAAAAACATTTATACCAAAAAGGTTCTATACGGAACTCTAGGGTTCTCGACTCAGTTTTAAAAAAACATTTATACCAAAAAGGTTCTATACAGAACTCTAGGGTTCTCGACTCAGCTTTAAAAAAACATTTATACCAAAAAGGTTCTATACAGAACTCTAGGGTTCTCGACTCAGCTTTAAAAAAACATTTATACCAAAAAGGTTCTATACAGAACTCTAGGGTTCTCGACTCCGTTTTAAAAAATGCTTTATGCCAAAAAGGTTATATTTAAGGAGAAAGGTCTTCAAAATCGCATAATATTTTCATGTCTGTTTATGAGCGGTTTAATTAAATTATTGAATGAAAATTAAAAATGACCCAAAAGTAAATCCTTAAAATGATCCCATTATGGCAACCTCTAAAAGAAGTGCCTGACAGAACCCTTTAAGGTTCTAAATAGAGCCTTTTCTTCTGAGAGTGAGTACGTCAGGTTTAAGGCTGTTTTGTGGCGTAATCAGGAACGGTGTGTGTTTGATGTCTGTGTCTGGCTCGTGATTGGCCGCTTGCTGAGGAAACACCTGAAGGCTCTTCATGCAAATGTGACAGAAACACGGTCACTCTAAAAGAGTCTGCTGTAACAGCAGATGTTCAGAGGGATTAATAATGCGGCTGTTTCAGCAAATGTGAATTTAATTATTAGGGTGTGAAGCTGAGACAGACAAAACACGCCAGAACATCGACACTTAAAACAGGCACAGCGGCATAAACCCCATCAGAATGTCCCTGAGGTTTGGCAGCCGGTGAATCACACATGCGTTTAACGTTTTGGTGCAATCTAATGACGTTTGGTGACTGCCGGTGTCCTTTAATGCTCATCCCTCATGATTAACCGATGGAGATGACAGGAAAACACTCGCGTGTGGTTGTGGTTTAACTGTAAGAAGAGCCGCACAATATTATAAATCACATTTAATTTCCTGTCTGTGGGAAACTCTTCGGAAAGACTCTTAGATTATACATCAGACTTATATCACAGATTATCATTTACTCTCAAATCTGTGTTTTCCTCAAAGTCAGTGGAGTCTGTGTTGTTTTGAACCCCACTGACATTGTGTGTGTGTGTGTGTGTGTGTGTGTGTGTGTGTGTGTGTGTGTGTGTGTGTGTGTGTGTGTGTGTGTTTCACAAAAGCATCTCATACAGGTTTGGAACGGTGAATAAATGGGAGAATTTGACTCATTAAATAACTAATTATGAGAGTTTTTCTTAAAATAGGATAAATCTGCCAATGAGGTAAGAAAAATAATCTTAATTCAAACAGAAAATAAGATTATTTTTCTTACTGCACTGGCAGATTATTTTGCGTATTTTAAGCAAAAACTCTTAATTTTGACTTATTTCTTCCAAAAACAAGAAAAATGGACTAAACAATTTCTTAATGTAAGAGTTTTTAGATATTTTTGCTAGAAACAAGACCAAATACTGAGTAAGAAATGCATTTTTTGCATGCAACTATCTCTAAACTAACCCTACTTACCCTTACACATAGTTAATTAATATTACTCAGTACTTAAATATATATAATTACACAAGTGTAACCCATATTTTTCTTAAAGCCCCGCTGAAGTGCTCTGGAACGCGCCGCATTATTCGATGTGTTGACGTGATTTCCCCTGAAACGGCTCCAGCTGTTAGTGGCTCCTCCCCTTTTTTAAAACAGCCAATAGCGTTCCGTTAATGTACAGTTTGACTAGAGCGCTAGAGCGGACCTTCTGTCTCTGTTTGGTGACGCCAGTTTCCTCTAACACTGTTATCATCATCATAATCTCCTCCATATATCGCTCTGAAATGCAGCGTTCTGTGCAGAACTCAAATGGGCCGATATGTTTGTTGTCAGCGCGGATCATATGCGAGTCCGCTTTAGTTGGTGTGTGTGCGCTGCTGCGGTGTGTGAAACTAACGTGAAAACAGACTTGATTCGCCTCAAATGAAAGCATATTCACACTGAATCATTTCCTATCACATATATAGTGTGCTCTGTGCCTTATGTAGAAATGAGTAAATGTGTGTGAACAACTGACCGCAGTGTAAGGGGGCGGAGCTTTAGATTCTAGAGCGCATTCTGATTGGACAGAAGATTTGATGAGTCTGCGATGATGTCACCAAAATCTGAGATTCGTTTTAGCGGAAGTGGGAGACTGTACATTTTGAACGCTTATATCTCCTAAATGCACATTTTGTTATAGTTTTGGAACACACACCAGCTTATTCATAACTTTAAGGCTAACACAGTCATACTAAAAGATAAAAAAAATTAAATTTTGATTTCAGTGCGTTTTGGCTTTTATTTCTTTTAATGTTCTAGTTAAATGTGACATTTAGGCAAGGCAAGTTTATTTATATAGCACATTTCATACATAATGGCAATTCAAAGTGCTTTACATAGAAAGGAATTAAAATAGGGATAAAAAAATGCATAAGAAAAAGAATACAATGTAAAGAGAATTAAAAATAATAAAATGAAGATAACCAAAGAAAAGAACAGGTAAACTAAAACAGTAAAAAATGATGCATAGATAAGGTGCAATCAGAATAATATGTAAAATTCAACTTATAATGTGTGTGTTTTTGTAATAACCAACTACTATTGGATGCTATTGGCATTTTAGTTCAGAATATTATCCTGATTTTATACCTTTTAGGATTTAGTCTTGTGACAACTAGCCCCAGTTATGTTTAGCCTAGTTTTATTTTCCATCACTGCAAAAAATACTTTTCTTACTCAGTATTTTTGTCTTGTTTCTAGTCAAACATCTAAAAATTCTTACATTAAGAAACATTTACTAGACAAGCAAAAGTAATTGTCTTGTTTTGGGGAAAATAACTCAAAATGAAGAGAGTTTTTGCTTAAAATAAGATAAATAATCTGCCAATGGGGTGAGAGAAATAATCTTGTTTTCTGTTTGAATTAAGATTATTTTTCTCATTTCTCATCATGTTGCCTGTTTTAAGCAAAAACTCCCCAAAAAACAAGGAAAAATATATCATTTTACTTATCTAGTAAATGAATCTTGATTTAAGAATTGTTAGACATTAAGACTAGAAACAAGAAAAAAATACTAAATAAGAAGAGCATTTTTCTGCAGGGACTGAATAACTGAACCCTAAAATAAAGTGATACCAATATTTCTTGCTTTAAGAATTTTTAGACCAAGAAACAAGACAAAAATACTAAGCTTGCAGTAAAGGAAAATAACCCTCAGGTCAGACTCGTCCCGTCTCACGAGGCGACTCTGGAGCTCTGAGGATTATGGGAGAATTTGATGACGCAGATCTTTCCTTAAACGCTTGTGGAATAAGATGTGCTGTAGTGGGAGAGGGAAGCTGTTTCCTGACAGATCCCAGAGGAAGAGCTGGAGCTTGTTAAATGCACTCGGCCATCGGTGAGCGTTTCCGAAGACTGAGTTCCTTGATTGTGTCTTGAGGCGAGATGTAGAGAGAGAACTTCAAAGGCCGTGGAGGTTTGGATAATACGCTTCTCTCGGAGGACCTCAGCCGCCTCAACCTTCTTGGTTTTGAAGCGTTTCATCTTTATCCTGAGCTCAACATCTACAGGAAGCGTTTTGGGTGTGTTTATTACGGATGATGTGAAGAGTTACCCATCAAATATGCTAAGATTGTGAATGCGTTAGATATTGCAATATACTCTCATCCGTTCACTGCAAACACTGCTCTTCTTACTCAGTCATTCTGTCTCGTTTCCAGTCTAAATATCGAACAATTCTTAAATCAAGATGCATTTACTAGATCAGTAAAACTATATTTTTCCTTTTGTTGAAAATAAAATCAAAATGAGTGTTTGCTTAAAACAGGCAAAATGATCTGCCAAAAATAATCTTATTTCTGATTGAAATCTTGTTTCTTGTTTCTGTCCCAAACAGAAATAAGATTATTTTCTTTAAGAAGAGCATTTTTTGCAGTGTAAACCTTGCACTCTTACAAATAAAAGTTACAAAAGAGTGTTTTCGCAGTGATAGAAGAACCGTTTTTGGTTCCCCAAAGAACCTTTGAGTGATCAGTTCTTAAAGGACATTTTAATAATCTAAAGAACCCTTTGTCGGATGGATTATACACAGGTGAAGTGACTAACACTGATGATCTCTTCATCTCCTGTTAGTGGGTGGGATATATTAGGCAGCAAGTGAACATTTAGTCCTCAGAGTTGATGTGTGTGAAGCAGGAGAAATGGGCAAGCGTAAGGATTTGAGCGAGTTTGGCCAGATTGTGACGGCTAGACGACTGGGTCAGAGCATCTCCAGAACTGCAGCTCTTGTGGGCTGTTCCCGGTCTGCAGTGGTCAGTATCTATCAAAAGTGCTCCAAGGAAGGACCAGTGGAGAACCGGCCACAGGGTCATGGGCGGCCAAGGCTCATTGATGACCGTGGGGAGCGAAGGCTGGCCCGTGGGGTCCGATCAAACAGACGAGCTACTGGAGCTCAAACTGCTCCAGAAGTTAATGCTGGTTCTGATAGAAAGCTGTCAGAATACACAGAGCAGCTCAGTTTGAGGCATATGGGGCGGCATAGGGTGACCTCTGACCCCTGACCCCGCCGAAAGCACCAACAGCGGCACGTGAGCATCAGAACTGGACCACGGAGCAATGGAAGAAGGTGGCCTGGTCTGAGGAATCACGTGTTCTTCTACATCACGTGGATGGCCGGGTGTGTGTGTGTGTATGGCTTACCTGGGGAACACATGGCCCCAGGATGCACTATGGGAAGAAGGCGAGCCGGCGGAGGCAGTGTGATGCTTTGGCCAATGTTCTGCTGGGAAACCTTGGGTCCTCCATCCATGTGGATGTTACTTTGACACGCTCCACCTACCTAAGCATTGCTGCGGGGACCAACACAATATTATGTTATGCCTGATCCAAATAAAGAACCTTTATGTTTGTTTCAAAGAAGCTTCACAGTGATAAACAGGAAAATAACAGTGCTAAAGTTCTGCAATTCATCAATTATGAATTCAATGTAATATTTAAATTAGCCCAAGAGAAAACTATAGTGTCATTATGCAGATCAGTTCAATAACTTTGTGAAGGTCATCAATTATGAAAACCGGTAAATTCATCAATGAGCAACCACAGAAGTGTATTCAGATCCAGTAAGTTTAAACTATGGTTATTGTAATAAAACCATGATTAATTTTGTGATATCCATGGTTTAACTTCAATAGCCAGGTTTTTTTGGTTTAATTTGTAGGTTGATTTTTACTAGTTTGACTAACATGACATGCGTTATAACCAGGGATGGTTTTAGTCTGAATTTGGATTTTGAATGTTTGTTTATTTATTAAATTGCTCTTTTCACACTCTAAAAAAAATGCTGGGTTAAAAACAACCCAAGTTGGGTTTAAAATGGACAAGCCCAGATATTGGGTTGTTTGAACCCAGTGAATGGACCCATTCAAACAACCCAATTTCTGGGTTTGTCCATTTTCAACCCAACTTGGGTTGTTTTTAACCCAGCATTTTTAGAGTCCATACTCAACATTCGTCAAATGCTGGTTGAGATCCCTAAAACTCTGGCCTCTGGAATGATATCGATCCTGGTATCGATTTAACCCTATACTCTCCTCTTCCAACAGATGTTAACAAATGTTTTGCATTTAATGAGTTTATCAGCATTTCATTGATAATGCAGATTAAAATATCTTGCTAAAACACAGAAATGGTTCTCAGAAAGGATGTTTTGAATATGGCTATATAGTATTTTTTGGACATGTACCATTGTGTTCTTTTAAGCATCTTGAAGGGGGAAAGTACTGCATGTTCCTTTGCCACTGTACTTTAACTGGTGAATTTCATTTCTTAATGTTTTTCTTATGAAAATGATCTAAATGCTGTGTGAATATATATATATATATATATATATATATATATATATATATATATATATATATATATATATATATATATATATATATATATATATATTCACACGGCATTTGGACCATATTGATAAGAAAAGCCTTAAGAAATGAAATTAATAATAATAAAAACAAAAACAAAAAAAAACAAAAAACAGAATAAGTTCGTTATTTCCGTTATTTCCAGTCAGGAATATTCCCGCGCTCCTCTCAGCCGTCTCGCGCTCTTCTGTGGGGAGTGTCGCGCGCGGGGGGTTTTTCTGATCCAGAGAGTTTTGTGCTTCAGGTTCGGTTCAGGTTTTGCATATTATTTTATATATATATATATATATATATATATATATATATATATATATATATATATATATATATATATATATGAAATTTATTATTATTTGTTTGCATATTTGACCAACAGGAAGTGGCACGACGCGACAAAACTAGTGAACGCACGTCGCATCGCGCAGGTAAGTGCGCGTCACCATCTCTCTCTCTCTCTCTCTCTCTCTCTCTCTCTCTCTCTCTCTCTCTCTCTCTCTCTCTCTCTCTCTTTTCTGCTGACCGGTTCTGATGATGTTACGCGCATTTGAGCATCACGCGCGCCGTCATTCATGGGGTTAAACAGTTTAGAAGGCAATTATTCAAATCCTGCAGCACTTCCACTGGATTTCGGGCTGCGGTATCATAGCAACAACACCCGAGAAGCACATCAGCTGCAACCGAACCTGAAGCACAAAACTCTCTGGATCAGAAAAACCCGCGCGCGCGACACTCCCCACAGAAGAGCGCGAGACGGCTGAGAGGAGCGCGGGAATATTCCTGACTGGAAATAACGGAAATAATCAACTTATTCTGCTTTTTTTTTAACCTTCGCGCAAAATGTTCTCTTCTGAAGGGAGAAAGTTTTCGTTTAAATGCCCAAATACGAATTCGTTAGCCATATTTGACGGTAAGCGATCGTTTATTGTTCCTTCACTGTGTCGATGGACATTGCTTTATCGATTATTGATATAAATTATTAATATGTCAACGCATGAGTGTCTGTATCTTGTGTTTTGTGTATTTTTAGGTCTCGTTAAATGTACCGAATGTCACGAGCTGTTACGCACGTTATTTTCTACGCATAAACCCCCAGATCTTCCAGTTTCTATTCAGTTTTACGTTCATTTTGAACAGTACAATGATATAAATTACCTTTATTCGTCATTTCGTTTAATTCCTTCGACATAAATCCCTTTAATAGAGGTTGTTCATCCGAGCAGTTGCCCACAATCCCCATTTTATGTCCAAATGTGAATAAAAACTCTAATATTTACATTCAAATTCGTCTCTTTTCGTGTTCCCCGTGTTTATAGAGATCAGAAACGTGTGGTGACATTTCAGAAAACTAAAATACGAAGATTATAGCTTAATTGACTATAAATCTGTCCATTATCGAATATCACCGACCTGTGAGAAGACACTGAAGAGTAGGTATAGGGTTATTCATTATTGATCATTATTGATTTGAAGGGCTGAGGTGAACCTGTCCATGTTCCAGGTTTAAAAGGCTCTCAGGTCATATATGATCAATGCATGTTATGTCCTGTGTATTCTACTTTCTTTCAAAGGTCTTCTTGGATGCTAAGAACTCTAAAATATGAAACATACCTGTGAATTGATTGAATAACTACCAATTCATTTCACCAAAAACCTCAGTGGCATGTATACATTTGACTTTGTGCTGGTCAAACAGCTCAATGAGGACAGTTTTTCATGCATAAGACTAGAGTTTGTTATGATTTGATATTGTCAGTGCAATAACTAATGCAGGAATGCATGCGATGTTTGTGCTTTCACAGCTCATTAATGCATCCAGTGTGCAGCAAAGCGCATGAGAATCTGTCCAAGCTGACCAAAAATCTGGAATAACAAGCGCAGCATAAAGTGATCGACATGCATTAATCGCATATTCACATGCAATAGAACTGCCGTATATGCTGTAAACCACTAAGTGGTTCTTATCTTACATTACAGACCGGCAGCCAGTCGAAACAAACCCATAACCAAAGGTTTTTTCACTTATGGATTTTGCTGCAACTGGTCTTGCATTAAAGCGCATATTCCTTATTACAATCCAAGTCCCGCATTACAGACCAGATGTACTCTAGTCAGGGTCAGTATCGATTGCATATTTAATTTGATGCAAATGAGACCGTGAGAGGTTGATTGATTCAAAGTCTAATGTTCACAACCTTTTTGTCCTCTATTTGTTTGTATCCTGGACCACAAAACCAGTCATAAGTTTTATTGAGATTTATACATCATCTGAAAGTTGAATAACATTCCAATTATGTGGTTTGTTTGGATAGGGCAATATTTGGTCGAGATACAACAAAATCTGGAATCTGAGGGGGCAAAAAAATCTAAATATCGAGAAAATCTCCTTTAAAGTTGTCCAAAGGAAGTCCTTAGCAATGCATATTACTACTAATAATGCATTTATGATATATTTACGGTAGGACATTTACAAAATATCTTCATGCAACATGATCTTAACACTGCAAAAAATGCTTTTCTTACTCAGTATTTTTGTCTTGTTTCTCGTCCAAACATCTAAAAATTCTTAAAACAAGAAACATTTACTAGACAAGCAAAAATTATTGTCTTGTTTTGGGAAAAATAACTCAAAATGAAGAGAGTTTTTGCTTAAAATAAGATAAATAATCTGCCAATGGGGTGAGAAAAATAATCTTGTTTTCTGTTTGAATTAAGATTATTTTTCTCACCCCATTGGCAGATTATTTATCTTATTTTAAGCAAAAACTCTCTTCATTTTGAGTTATTTTCCCCAAAACAAGACAATTACTTTTGCCTGTCTAGTAAATGTTTCTTAATGTAAGAATTTTTAGATATTTTGACTAGAAACAAGACAAAAATACTAAGTGAGAAAAGCATTTTTTGCAGCGAATATCCTAATGTTTTTTCGCATAAAAGAAAAATGGTTGGCTATTGCCACAGATATACCCGTGAGATTATGACCGGTCTCATATTGTCAATGAGCAATTAAACCCTATTGAATAAACTGCATCTTCCCTCATTAGTTTCAATTAAACAGTGAGTTCAATAATGGATGTGTTGATCCTTTTAAAGTCATTCTGCAATCTTGTTTCTTTATTGATTGTAAGTTGTTAGAAGACTGCAACTCACACACCAAATCTAAGGAGAAGCGTTCACTGCAAAATATGCTCTTCTTATTTAGTATTTTTGTCTTGTTTCCAGTCCAAATATCTAAATATTCTTAAATCAAGATGCATTTATAAGTAAAATGACAAGATATTTTTGTGTTTTCTGGGGTAAAATATCAAAATGAAGTGAGTTTTTGCTTAAAACAGGCAAAATGAAAGAAACGAGATTATTTTTCTCACCCCACTGTCAGATCATTTTGCTTGTTTTAAGCAAAAACTCTCTTCATTTAGATTATTATTTTAAGCAAAAATATGTCGTTTTACTGATCTAGTAAATGCTTCTTGTTTTAAGAATTGTTAGATATTTAGACTGGAAACGAGACAGAATGACTGAGGAAGAAGAGCGTTTTGTGCAGTGTGGCTTCAGATCAGTGAAATGCAGCTTTTGCCAGCAGCACATATTTCAGATGGATTTTGCCTTTGTGAACAGCATATCATTCATTTTCCGCCCACGAATGAATGTCAGCAGCATATGCTCGGTGAAATTTGTTTATTTGTGCGCGGAGTATGGTTTGTTGACTTGTGCGGCCCGTGTTTTCGGATGGTAATAGCCGTCATTTTTAGCTCCATTACCTTTGTGCACCGAATGTGATGATAAAGCTGGCGAGAAATCACATTTCTGCTTCGTCTCTAGTCTTACAAGCAAACTCATTCTGGCAGTGTTACGCGATCGCTGTCATTTTGTGTCTTGTCCTCATGATGTTTATTTCCATCTCCGCAGCCCTTCATAAAGCCCTTCAGATATGAATGTAAAGGTCATCGTGATCCATAAATGCTTCTCGCCCGTGTTTGAGATGTCAATTGATGTGTGAAGTCTCTGTGGATCCGCCGCTCATTTTTCTGTTCGTACAGATCCTTTGCTGTTTGCTTTGATGTGGAAGGATCCACACACACCTTTGAACTCCCACGGCCTGGCTAAATGTCTATTTGTCTGGACCGTCGGAGAGTTTTCAGCTTTATTTGATTAAACGTGGAGTCCTTCCTTGCCAAAAATACTCTTAGGAATTCATCAAATCTATAAATCTTTGCGGTTGGAAAAACAGAAGCAGTGCCAACACAGAAGCCTTGTTCTTTAAAAGCCGTTTGTTTGGTAACATCAAAACGCTGATTTGTTAATACTAGGCCCTTAAAGTCTTGCTGTTGTTTCTGTCTCAGGTTTTTCTGCTTTTAATGTTGATTATTCCTCATATTCTCCATTGTTGCGGCTCCTTTCTTCCCTGTCCGACAGTAACTCCAGGGCATGTTCATGTAAATCGGTCATTCACTTGTCAGAGTAAAAAATTAGGTTGTCCGGTTTGTGTGTGTGTGTTGTAAATATAATTGATTCTGAAGCAATATTCTCACCAGTGTTTTGGCATATTTAAAGCTGCATATTTGTGATATTTTTATCTTTTATAAAGAGCATTTCCCCTAATCTTAGTAAATATAGGCTTTGCTTCAGCTTTCATTTTATATTCATAAATTTGATCTATACATTAAATTGGAATAAGACACTATAGGGCTGTTACCAGTAATCAATAATTTACACTAAAAAATTACAACTGCATTAAATAATGTTGTGAGATTTGTATTTTTGGATACACAAATAAGAAATTTTAGAAAGTATGTTTAAACATGAAACTAAACCACCAGTAGGGGGCGGCAGGTGAGTCTTAATGAGTGAGTCATTGAGTCAATTCATTCAAACGATTCAGTCAAACGCTGAATCATTTAAGAATGAGGGAGTTGTTTACGAACAGGTCATTGAATCTTTGATTCAACCGATTCATTCAAACACTGAATCGTTCAGTGTGGTGTGACAGGCAGCGGGGCGAGGGACCGCGAGAGCGGGCCGGTGATTAATGTTCACGAGGGCCAGCTGCGTGGCACACCGGTCTCGTCTCACGGCCATGTGACGGGAGCATATAAGGAGGAGCAAGGACAGCGGAAGACGAGAGAGGACCAGGCCTGGAATTTTATGTTATGTTTTGTTTTGTTTATGTGTTTGTGGGCAGTCGTCCGTGAGGGGCTGCCCACGTTTTATTTTGTGTGTTCGCGGGCAGTCGTCCGTGAGGGGCTGCCCGCGGTTTTACTTTCGGTTTGTTTATTTCTTTTGAATTAAAGTTTGTTTAAACGTTCGCCGGTTCCCGCCTCCTTCCTTCCCATCTACAAACCGTATTACATTCAGTAACACACACACACACAGTTGCTGTGAGATGCGTTACGGTTCTGATGGTTGGATCTATTTTCGCTGCTGAAACAGAACAAAAACAGTCAATATTGCATCTAAAATGTAAGTGCCTTAATGTTAATTAATAGTTTATGGAGCGGTCATATGAAATCAGTGTCATTTTCAGTCGTGATGGTGTTCAGGAAAACACTCTTGGTTGTGAGATGTTGTTTAACTGTCTCATATGTTATCAATATAAAAACGTCAGATTTTGAATGTTTACCGCAGTTTTTTTCCGATTTCTCCTCGAGAGGCTGCGGAGCGTCAACAGCGCCACCTTCAGTTCATTATATATTACACTATTATCCACTATCCATCGCCACTTGCACTAAATTAATGCAGAATCATTCGTGCATTTTGGTGATTCGCTAGTTATTTTTTGTTATTGCCGTTTTAATCCGCTTGTCTGTCGGGCAAGTAAAATAAAATAATTCTTTCACTTGCCCCTTCAAAAAAATCCACATTTCACGGACAAGCGTTAATGTCGAGCCCTGAACTCTGTTCAGTTCCTGTCTCTATGAAGCCCCGCCTTCTGAACGCACACTGTGCTCTGATTGGTCGGCTGAAGCGGTGTGTTGTGATTGGTGTTTGGGAAATGTCCCGCCCCTTACCATAACCGGCAGTTTCAACGCACGACTAACTAACCCAACCAGGCCCACCGCTTTATTCTGCGCATTAATTATTATAATGAGGAATATTGTGATGTTTTTGTTCTCGGAAGAAACTCAGTACTACAATGGAGGCGTTGCAGGAGGAAGCTGAACTGGAACTCAAACAGCAACACTAGAGACTAAAGAGAGATGGAGAACATCAGACTCTTTATGAAAAAAACACCCATTTGTAAATACAATATGAGACGTAACATTAGTGACCGCAGCTCTATGTAATGCATTTACACTCGCTGAAATCTTTGCTAATCCAATTATACATTTTGCATCATTTTTAACCGTTTTATGAACACTGACTTGTGGTGGTAAATGTTTTCAGGGAAATAATGCAGTGCTAGGATGTTCAGGCGCAAATATCCAATCTGAATGTTTATGTCATTAAATATTCATAAGCTTTGTACAGCTATATGAACTTTACCATTATGTTTTGATTAAAGGGAGGAAGATACGCTATTATGTGCTGTAGACTTACACTGCACTCACATAAAGCAATATACAGCAAATATTGGCTATAATATTTTGATTGTACGATTGATTATATTGACACAACATTTTTAACAGTAAACTAATTTAAAACCGATTAGGCATAACATAATAACTGATGATCTCTTCATCTCCTGTTAGTGGGTGGGATATATTAGGCAGCAAGTGAACATTTAGTCCTCAGAGTTGATGTGTGTGAAGCAGGAGAAATGGGCAAGCGTAAGGATTTGAGCGAGTTTGGCCAGATTGTGACGGCTAGACGACTGGGTCAGAGCATCTCCAAAACTGCAGCTCTTGTGGGCTGTTCCCGGTCTGCAGTGGTCAGTATCTATCAAAAGTGCTCCAAGGAAGGACCAGTGGAGAACCGGCCACAGGGTCATGGGCGGCCAAGGCTCATTGATGACCGTTCTTTTTTTCCATGATACCACACTTGTTTGATTAACAATGAGACAGACAGCCTATATATTCAGATCTACTGTACCGCATGGATCTAATATAATACACATCAGATGTTTTCAGTTAACCAAACGCTCACATAAGACACAACAGAAACGAGCGCTTCAGGTCTGTCATTCAGCAGGAGTGAGATCGTTTTGTTTACATCAGCATGAGTTTAAAAATCACATTTTTGGTTGAGACTCATACCATCGAGAATTCACACAGTTGGAACGCTGCGCTTTAAAACGATACCACGCTTGTACTGAGAGGAAACGCCGGTCGTAGAGAAGTGAGCAGAGTAAACCTGCATTTTTAATGTACAAAGGAAAGGTTCTCTTCTCAGAAAGCGTACAGAACAACACTTTTAGATGTTTAATTGCTATTTGGAGCATTGTGATCACTAGACCAGGGCTTAATTAACTGCATTTTAGTGAAAATCTTGAAATTTTTCATTTGTTTTTCCTGTAGCTTGTAATTAGTGTGTGTGCATTCCCACTCATTTTGTCAGCACAGGTCACACACACACACAAATATACACAACGATCAGACATAACATTATGAGCACCTTCCTAATATTGTGCTGACCCGTCTCTGATGGACTCCTCTAGACCCCTGAAGGTGTGCTGTGGCATCTGGCACCAAGATGTTAGCAGCAGATCCTTTAAGTCCTGTAAGTTGCGAGGTGAAGCCTCAGATCGGACTTGTTTGTTCAGCTCATCCCACAGATGCTCGATTGGATTGAGATCTGGGGAATCTGGAGGCCGAGTCGACGCCTCAAACTGGTTGTTGTGCTCCTCAAACCATTCCTGAAGCATTTGTGCTTTGTGTCAGGAGCATTATCCTGCTGGAAGAGCCACAGCCACCAGAATACCGTTTCCATCAAAGGCTGAACATGGTCTCAGCAATGCTTAGGTAGGTGGAGCGTGTCAAAGGAACATCCACATGGATGGAGGACCCAAGGTTTCCCAGCAGAACATTGGCCAAAGCATCACACTGCCTCCGCCGGCTCGCCTTCTTCCCATAGTGCATCCTGGGGCCATGTGTTCCCCAGGTAAACCACACACACACACACACACCCGAGAACCAACAGAACCAGCATTAACTTCTGGAGCAGTTTGAGCTCCAGTAGCTGGTCTGTTTGATCGGACCCCACGGGCCAGCCTTCGCTCCCCACGGTCATCAATGAGCCTTGGCCGCCCATGACCCTGTGGCCGGTTCTCCACTGGTCCTTCCTTGGAGCACTTTTGATAGATACTGACCACTGCAGACCGGGAACAGCCCACAAGAGCTGCAGTTTTGGAGATGCTCTGAACCAGTCGTCTAGCCGTCACAATCTGGCCAAACTCGCTCAAATCCTTACGCTTGCCCATTTCTCCTGCTTCACACACATCAACTCTGAGGACTAAATGTTCACTTGCTGCCTAATATATCCCACCCACTAACAGGAGATGAAGAGATCATCAGTGTTATTCACTTCACCGGTCTATATTATTGTCCAGCTCTGCTAAAGGCATTAAGATATAAACATAAACATCAGGATTTTCTTTAAAGCTGCTCTAAAACAGAATGTTTTGTGAAATGCGCTATACAAGTACATTCATCCTGATTTAAAGACGAGCAGTGCATTTACACAGATTGACCAGCCATAAACTTTAAGTAGCAAATTTACTGCAGGTCCATAAACACTCAAAAGCATTTTTGTTTGCTTGACAGGAGGGAAAGTGAATATTTCTCTCGCATTTTTCCTGGCTGTGTTGTGATCTAGTGGGCCGTCAGATGCCATATATACTGAGGGACAATCTCCATCATCCACCCGGCCTAATCTAAGAGTTAAATCTCCCTTTCTAGAATCATAGCAAAGATTTAGATTTATACTGTATTGTCCTCAGTAGAGGAAATTCGCTTCCACAGACTGTATGCTCTAAAAAATGCTGGGTTAAAAACAACCCAAGTTGGGTTGAAAATGGACTAACCCAGCAATTTGGTTATTTTAACCCAGCAATAGAGTTGTTTTAACCCTACAGTTGAGTTGTTTTAACCCCGAAATTGGGTTGTTTTCACCCTACAGTTGAGTTGTTTTAACCCTACAGTTGAGTTGTTTTAACCCCGAAATTGGGTTGTTTTAACCCTACAGTTGAGTTGTTTTAAGTGTGCGTGTGAGAGGAAATACGAGACGAGCCGAGCACGTTAGGAGCACCTCCCGACCTTACGATCATTTTTAAGCATGTTTAAAAAGTTCGGGGAGTCTGCCTGACTTTTACCAGCATATGGCTGTCCCCTATTGCCAAATCATGCACAAGCACGTCACAAAGACTCAATCTATGAGTATTATTAGCGCAGTGGCTGCAAACATACAGCGTTCACACACACACACACACACTCACTTTCTCTCTCTCCCTCTGGTTTCGGTTGAAAGGAATGGCTGTTCTCTGCTTTTCAACAAATCATTTGCACACAATATTTTCTTTATTTTTTGTATCTGAAGCTATAGCAGCAACATTGAAAGCTCCGGTCTGTGTTTAACGCGAAAGCTCGTGTGATCGCGGCCGGCTCGCGGTGCAAACAGTCGTGTTCCTGCTGATTTGATGCGATGATTAAATTAAATGACACGTAGCGTCTGCAATATCTCACGACTTCCAGAGTGTCCGAATTCGCACAGTGTACGCCCGCCTTTACACTCTAAAAAATTCTGGGTGAAAAACAACCCAATATTGGGTCAAATATGGACGAACTGCAATTTGGTTGTTTTAATCCAGCGATTGGGTTGTTTTAAGCAAATATTTAACCCAACTGCAGCTTTAAAACAACCCAATTGCTGGGTTAATCCATATTTGACCCAACATTGGGTTACAACAACCCAGCATTTTTTAGAGTGTTGGCATGTAAATGCAGTGCTCTTATATCTGAGAGTACAAAACTTTTCCCTACACTCTAAAAAGTTCTGAGTAAAAAACAACCCAAAGTTGGGTCAAATATGGACTAACCCAGCAGTTGGGTTGTTTTAACCCAGCGATTGGGTTGTCTTAAGCAAATATTTAACCCAACCGCTGCCGCAGGATTAAAACAACCCAATCGCTGGGTTAAAACAACCCAATTGCTGGGTTAGTCCATATTTGACCCAACATTAGGTTACAACAACCCAGCATTTTTTAGAGTGTTGCCATGTAAATGCAGTGCTCTTATATCTGAGAGTACAAAACCTTTCCCTACACTCTTAAAAGTTCTGGGTTAAAAAACTACCCAATGTTGGGTTAAATATGGACTAACCCAGCAGTTGGGTTGTTTTAACCCAGCGATTGGGTTGTCTTAAGCAAATATTTAACCCAACCGCTGCCGCAGGATTAAAACAACCCAATCGCTGGGTTAAAACAACCCAATTGCTGGGTTAGTCCATATTTGACCCAACATTAGGTTACAACAACCCAGCATTTTTTAGAGTGTTGCCATGTAAATGCAGTGCTCTTATATCTGAGAGTACAAAACCTTTCCCTACACTCTTAAAAGTTCTGGGTTAAAAAACAACCCAATGTTGGGTAAAATATGGACTAACCCAGCAGTTGGGTTGTTTTAACCCAGCGATTGGGTCGTTTTAAGCAAATATTTAACCCAACCGCTGCCGCAGGATTAAAACAACCCAATCGCTGGGTTAAAACAACCCAATTGCTGGGTTAGTCCATATTTGACCCAACATTGGGTTAAAACAACCCAGCATGTTTTAGAGTGTAGGCGTGATTTTTTCCCTAGGCGTGATTTAAAGTCAGTGGATATTCCGTTTACTGGCGGATAGATTGATGACTGACGAGAACATGTAATTACATGCTTGATGTTTGTTTACTCTCATCAGGTTTATGAAGCCATGGAGGGTCATTATCACGTCATATCTGCTGATTCATTTCAAATCAATGTCCGTCTAATGCGTTTAACGAGTATGGCGGCATTACACCGCACTGCACATGAAGAGAAACGGACACTCGGTGAGAAACCAATGCTCTTTTCTCTTCTTTTCTACCCTGATGATTCAGAGCTAATGAACCCTGGTGCTGGAAACTCACATTTGTGTTTTCCTCCGGAAGTCCCTTTTGGAAGACAACATAAAGATTTAATTGGTGCCATAAATTATTAGGCTCTACTGGAGAAAAGTGGATGGGTTCACGAAATGCCACTGCAGAGTCTGTTGTGATTAAGCACATGTAATAAACACAGTGGCCTGAGTATAGTCTCCGCAAGCTTTAATGAGGCTGTGTTTGGGTCAGACCCTTGAGAAAGACTAAAGTTTCTGGGAGTTTATTTAGAACGACACCATGAAAGGGAAGTCGTGCTCGTCTTTTCTTGTCTATTGGACCGTATATCCGAGTTTAACGCTTCTGGAAATGAGATGTGACCCGTGCTGGCAAAATGAGTGGGAATGAGGGTGGGATCATTTCGTGCTACAGGCTAAACATTCGCTCATTAACCCCTCGTCTAGCCAACATTAACCCCTCGTCTAGCCAACATTAACCCCTCGTCTAGCCAACATTAACCCCTCGTCTAGCCAACATTAACCCCTCGTCTACGAGCTCCATGCTCCAGATAGAAAGGAAACATCTTTATTTGTATGTTTTCAGAGAGGTGTACCTTTCATTTGTCCATGAAAACAATCTAATTCGCGCTGACGCACAGATCCGACACGTGCACACAGACACTCTTAGACCAGGCGAATCCGGCACACACACACACACACGTTTGTTTTTGTTAATTGTGGGGACATTCCAGAGCCGTAATGGGTTTAATACCCGTACAAACACTGTGTTTTCTGTCTCCCTACCCAACACACACACACACTGCCCCTAAACCTACCCATCACACACACACTGCCCCTAAACCTACCCATCACACACACACTGCCCCTAAACCTACCCATCACACACACACACACTGCCCCTAAACCTACCCATCACACACACACACACACACACACACTGCCCCTAAACCTACCCATCACACACACACACACACTGCCCCTAAACCTACCCATTACACACACACACACACACACACACTGCCCCTAAACCTACCCATCACACACACACACGCACTGCCCCTAAACCTACCCATCACACACACACTGCCCCTAAACCTACCCATCACACACACACTGCCCCTAAACCTACCCATCACACACACACACACACTGCCCCTAAACCTACCCATCACACACACACTGCCCCTAAACCTACCCATCACACACACACACACACACTGCCCCTAAACCTACCCATCACACACACACACACACACACACACACACACACACACACACACACACTGCCCCTAAACCTACCCATCACACACACACACACACTGCCCCTAAACCTACCCATTACACACACACACACACACACACACACACACACACTGCCCCTAAACCTACCCATCACACACACACACACACACACACACACACTGCCCCTAAACCTACCCATCACACACACACACACACACACACACACACTGCCCCTAAACCTACCCATCACACACACACACACTGCCCCTAAACCTACCCATCACACACACACACACACACACACACACATACACTGCCCCTAAACCTACCCATCACACACACACACACACACACACACACACACACTGCCCCTAAACCTACCCATCACACACACACACACACACACACACACACACACTGCCCCTAAACAGATGCTTTTCCTCTTTATGTTTGGAGTCTGAAGTGAATCATGGCGTCTGTCTCCGCCACACACTGCTCATGTGTCTGTGATTGCTGATTACTGTGTGTGTGTGTGTGCTGCATTAACACACACTGTCCATATGCCGTTGCAGGAAGAAGCCTTTCGCTCAGCCTGCCAGAGAGTCCAGAGAAAGCTCATCTGAGACGGAGCTTCGCCTCGCCTGCTTCATGTTCGTCCTCTCTTTCAGAGCTTTCATCAAGATAAGCGAACATTAGGAACGTCCATCTAATGAGGAACCAATAGGAGCACAGCAGATGCTGGTGTGTGACAGTCACTCACAAGCAAAAATAAGTCTTTTCTGCAATCAGTTTTCAATCAAAATCAATTTTTGCTGTATTTTTATCATTTAAATTCAGCATTAATCATAGAAATAAATCACACTTTACTGTACATTCACATATAAAACAGCCGAGTTACACTGGAGTAATATTTCACAATTTTTACTGTATTTTATCACATAAATGCAACTTTAATCATAGATATAAATTGCACTTTACTGTACATTCACATATAAAACAGCCGAGTTACACTGGAGTAATATTTCACAATTTTTACTGTATTTTATCACATAAATGCAACTTTAATCATAGATATAAATTGCACTTTACTGTACATTCACATATAAAACAGCTGATTTACACTGGAGGAATATTTTACAATTTTTACTGTATTTTATCACATAAATGCAACTTCAATCATAGATATAAATTACACTTTACTGTACATTCACATATAAAACAGCCGAGTTACACTGGAGTAATATTTCACAATTTTTACTGTATTTTATCACATAAATGCAACTTTAATCATAGATATAAATTGCACTTTACTGTACATTCACATATAAAACAGCTGATTTACACTGGAGGAATATTTCACAATTTTTACTGTATTTTATCACATAAATGCAACTTTAATCATAGACATAAATTACACTTTACTGTACATTCACATATAAAACAGCCGAGTTACACTGAAGTAATATTTCACAATTTTTACTGTATTTTATCACATAAATGCAGCTTTAATCATAGATATAAATTACACTTTACTGTACATTCACATATAAAACAGCTGATTACACTGGAGTAATATTTCAAAATTTTTACTGTTTTATCACATAAATGCAACTTTAATCATAGACATAAATCACACTTTACTGTACATTCCCATATAAAACAGCTGATTTACACTGGAGTAATATTTCACAATTTTTACTGTATTTTATCACATAAATGCAGCTTTAATCATAGACATTAATTGCACTTTACTGTACATTCACAGAGAGAACAGCTGATTTACATTTGAATAATAGTTCACAATTTTTACTGTATTTTTATCTGGTAAATTCAGCTTTAATCATAAAAATAAATCAAACTTTACAATATATTCACATAGAGAACAGCTGATTTACACTGGAGGAATATTTCACTGTTTTACTATATTATGAAGAGACTCTTTTAAAAACATTAACAAATCTTAATTCCAATGAGGAACCAAATAGGAGCACAGCAAATGCGTGTGTGTGACATTCACTCACAAGCAAAAATAAGTCTTTTCTGCTCACCAAGGTACATTTCTTTGATTTAAAATACTGGAAAAATTGTGAAATAGTATTGCTCTTCAAAATGGCAGTTCTCTATGTGAATATATGTTCAAATATAATTTATTTCCTGTGATCAAAGCTGAATTTTTAGTCTTTGGTGTCTTTCAGAAATCATTCTAATATGCTGATTTGCTGCTCTAGAAACATTTCTGATTGAATTTTTGTGGAAATTTTTGTACAAGGGCACATTTCTTTGATTAAAAATGCAGGGAAAATTGTGAAATGTTGTTATTCAAAATGGATAACTATGTACCTGTCTTTCTATGTAAATATATATGTTGAAATGTAATTTATTCCTGTGATCAAAGCTGAATTTTTAGTCTTCGGTGTTCCATCGAAGAATCCTGAAAAATTAAATGTATCAGTTTCCACAAAAGATTAACTATTTTCAGCATTGATAATAATCATAAATAATCATATTAGAATGATTTGTGAAGGATCATGTGATACTGAAGACTGCAGTAATGATGATAAATTCAGCTTTAATCATACAAATAAATTACACTTTACTGTATGTTCACATATAAAACTGTTGATTTACATTTTAATAATATTTCACAATTTTTACTGTTTTTTATCATGTAAATTCAGCTGTAAGCATACAAAATAAATTACACTTTACTTAACATTCACATGGAGAACAGCTGATTTACATTTGAATATTTTTACTGTATTTTATCACGTAAATTCACCTTTAATCATAGAATTAAATTACACTTTACTTTTCACATTAAAAAAGAGCTGATTTATACTGGAGTAATATTTCACTGTTTTACTGTATTATGAAGAGACTTTCAAAAACATTAACAAATCTTAATTCCAAACTTATTTGTTTGGCAGTGTGTTTGTGTTTAGATTATTAGTTGCTGCCTCTATATGCACATGCTACATGCTATATTTGGTGAGTGTGTGTCTAGATCTCATGGCTTTTCCAGCCCACACTAATGTTCTCATGTTCTTCCTATCTTTTCCAGGATGATTAATTGAGCGCCATCATGATTGCCACAGGGGGTCTGCTTCGGATATCTGCCCGGCGACAAGACTCCCTCCGCGCTAAGAACCACGCTGAAAACAAGCGCAAGAGGAAAGCGAAGAAAAAGAGGAAGAACGAAGTGGTTGTGGTTAAAGGAAAGCTGAAGCTGTGCTCCGTATCCGGATTGGTCGCTGCCATTGGGATTCTGGTGCTACTGGTTGGCGTCGCTATGGCTGTTTTGGGCTACTGGCCCAAAGAAAATGTGTTGTATCCAGAATTGGTAAACTCACCGGGTCAGAACCGAGAACGTGAATTCGCCAATTTAACCGTCAGATGGGATTTACTAGATAAATACTTTAGGAGCTATAATGGCTCCAATGGGACTGCTGAGCAGGATTCGCCTAAACTAGGAGCATTTGCTGCGTTTATAAACAGATACTTGTATTCAGACAAGCTGAAGGTGTTCGGACCTTTAATTATGGGCATCGGGATCTTCCTATTCATTTGTGCTAATGCAGTACTTCACGAAAACAGAGACAAAAAGACCAAAATCATTAATCTCAGAGACATCTACTCAACGGTGATTGACATTCATAGTCTGCGAAGCAAAGAGTCTGGCCCGCTTAACGGTTTCGTGAATTACTGTCAATCGAAAGAGAATAAATCACATGGAGCGCCTCATAAAGGCTCATGGCCTTCTCCAGGATCTGGTGGACATGACGCAAGTAGCATAATCTCATCCCGACGTGTGTCTACCACAATCCCACGAGTCTCGTCTTTGGAAAAGCAGAGCTTTACCGACACGGTCTACAGTATCTATACGGATCAGAACCGAATCCCATCGGAGCTCAAGCAATGGGAAACCAGAACCATCGTGTCGACTTCAGTCAATGCGTTCACCCTGCCAATGATGAAGCTCAACAACCGAGGAGCGTCCGAAAGAAGGGGGTCGGACAAAACCGGAGAAGCCAAGAGAGAGTTTTTGGACGCAGAGGCCATTTGCAGACGTTTGGAGGATCTGGTAGCGGCTAGGAGCATCACAAAGGCCAAAGTGGAGCCGGCTCGAACTCATCCGGAGCTCCCGCAGGACTCGGTGGAGGTTTACAGGAGTAGCGGGAGTTTGCATGGAGCACCACGAGTTTCTCTGCAGGGTTCCCAAGTTCAATTGCTTCCACCGTGTTCGCCAAAGGTCTCAGGATCTCACCTGTCTTTAAGCGCTTTGTCGGACTACTCCAGGTCTATCGATTTGGATATCTGTGGGTCTACCTCCACAGATCGGCAAGTGCGATTGAGACGGCTCAGCTGCCCTCGATTGGAGGGTATTGGAGGCGGAGGCTACACTAAACTTGAAGGCCTTGGGGGCGAATCCTTCGAGTCCACGGACAATGCCATGTTTAGTCGTGGGAGTTCTGTTGAGGTTTTGGAAAAGGACCAAGAGCATCACGATCAGACAGAGCAAGAGGAGAGCGGTGTGGTCAGACAGTTTTCAAAGAAACAAAAACTCATAATGGTTTCTCAGTCGGACACTACTTTAGAGGATGTGGAAATGGACAGTGTAGAAATTTAGCTAGGCGATTCCCTCGAGACTCTTGTCTGATATGAAACTAAAGGTACGGTCACATTGGTGGAATTTGTTCAGTGAGTTTTTACAAGCGAAATCCAGTCGTTTCAATAGGATCCAGTCGTTTTCCCAGATGGATTTCGCATTGGTAGAGTCTAGGACCATCACAAAGGCCAAAGTGGAACTCTCATAAAGGTTAAACTTCTACTCTGTTCATTTGATGGTCCTCAGAAAGTAATTTCAGCGAATTTTCACAAGAGAAATCCAGTCGTTTCAATAGGAATCCACATAATTGGACATTTTCCCAGATGGATTTCGCATTGGTAGAGTCTAGGACCATCACAAAGGCCAAAGTGGAACTCTAATAAAGCTTAACATTTCTACTCTGTCCATTTGATGGTCCTCAGAAAGTAATGTCAGAAAATTTTCACAAGCAAAATCCAGTTGTTTCAATAAGATCCAGTCGTTTTCCCAGATGGATTTCGCATTGGTAGAGTCTAGGACCATCCCAAAGGCCACAAATCTCTCGTTAAACTTCTACTCTGTCCATTTGATGGTCCTAAGAAAGTATTTTCGGCGTAAACATAAAAGGTTCATCGTCCATTACTAGTGTAGCGATGTGTGAAGAGCAGCTCACACCAAAAAAACAAGCCACTTTCTGATGGTCAACGTGGCAAATGTTCAAAACCTGCGTTGGGGAAATATTTCGCCCCCACATGGATTCCCATTGAAATGGCTGGATTTTGCAGAACAATGGTAAATGTGACCGCACCTTACAAGTCATTTCAGTGACATTACATGCAGCGATGGTCTTCAGAAAGAGAGCAAACGTGGCCTGAAATGATGTTCATATGTTAGACCCTACGGTCAGTCTTTAATACTGTTTCCTAAAGGAACTACAAGCAAAAAGCAGATGGAAGTACCAATCTCAGACTCTCAGCATGATAGCACAGCTATGCTCCCCTAGATTAAAGCGTTACCTTAAACTTCCAGTAGTAGAATATTTGTGGCTGTTTAGTTTATCGGTGAAGTTTGGCTGTCTGAGCAGCATGTTTTATACTGTCGTCTACTTGCACTTTTTTTAAACCACCAAATTCCTGATTATTTTTAGAGATTGACTTGATAGCAATATCTCATTTGAAATAATGTTCCCTGCTTGTGTGGGAAATATTTATGTCTGCATTTTGCCTCAGAGATGTTAACTTACACTTGTATGCTGTCAGTTTTTTGTTTTTTTACTTGAATTAACTCGAACGAACCAAATCCAGACGTTAGCTAGCACAGTGTGTTCATGTAGTAATGTCTGAGATGTAATGTCCATTATATAGTATTTTTAAAATATCATGAGAGTTTGTCAGATGGGTTTTGGGGTCAGTTAATTAAAGATTAATCTTTAAAAAAGCCAGAGAGAAGCATTAATGCCGCGTTCCATCCAAAACCAGATGTTTGAACGAGGAAAAATCAAGAACCTCTGGGGAAATGAGTGTTTAGAGTTGAAACCGATGGCTTTTGTGACTCGTTTGGAGTTGTGTCGCAGTTCCCAGTTTCAATTTGGAAATCCCACTTCTATCCAATGTTATTCTTAAATAATTCAGACTATCTTGAGTTGAATGGAACGCAGTGTGATCTGCAGCTCATGATGGTTAGTTCACTTCAGGATGAAAATGTCCTGATGATTTCCTCGCTCCAATCTCATCCAAGATGTTCATGTCTTTCTTTCTTCAGTCGAAAAGAAATTACGTTTTTTTGAGGAAAACATTCCAGGATTTTTCTGCACATAATGGACTTCAATAGGTCCAAATCAATGCAGTTTCAGAGGAAGAGCTTCAGAGACTGGTCCAGACAAACCATCGGACATAAAAAAATTAAAATAAAAAATAAAGGTATTATATAATTGTTAGCCTCAAATGCTCGACTTTGGTGTTGCTCTTCGTTACGTCAGAAAGGTCATCGTTTTACCAATAAGGGCATTAGTAACACTTTATTTTAAGGTTCAGTTATTAACTATTAACTAGTTGCTTATTAGCATGCATATTACTAGGATATTAGCACTTATAAAGCTCATATTAATGCCTTATTCTGCATGAGCTTATTCTACATCCCTTAATCCGACCCAATACCTAAACTTAAACGCTACAAAAACTACCTTACTAACTATTAATAAGCAGTAAATTAGGAGTTTATTAAGGGAAAAGTCATAGTTAATAGTGAATATGTGTTCCCCGTACTAAAGTGTCACCAGGGCGTTTGATTTACGGTGGGTCTCAATTCGCATACTATCCATCCTAAATAGTATTCGAAAATAGAATTAGTAAGTCCCAAATCGTTGTATGTAGAAAAGAGTATCCCAAAGATACCCGGATGGTCTATGACTTCCGGTAGTGCAGATCCATGCTCGTATTACCCACAACCCATTGCGAGTTAGACGAGGATTCGATTAGAACTACAAACGCTGATAAAGAGTGTTTTGAAAACTACAAACATGGCGGATATGCGAGTCCGACGGTTAAGAGAGATTTATGCCGCGTTCCAGGCAACCCGTAACCGTGTTTTTTCCAAACTTCTACCCATGAAACTGCACTGGAACAGCCGTGAAACCCGATTTTTTCTGTCTATCTGTGAACTCGTACACTGTAAAAAATTATTTAGAAAAAAGTTACCTGGTTGCCTTAAAATTTTGAATTCTTTGAAATTAACATTTTGAGTTAATACAATGATTTTTTTTTTGAGATTTGACAACCTTTATTAAAATATTAAAATATTTTGTAAGCATATTGGGTAATTGTGTGTTTTATTTTTTGATGATGCAGGGAAACATGCCAAATTTTGTTATTTTCATGATTTTTCAAATGTTTTATGTGGTTCAGATAAAATAATATTTTGAGTTTCTATTTATTAAGTCAATTTCCTTCATTGTATCAACTCAATTTTTTTATTTCAATAAACTCAACATTTTAAGGCAACCAGGAAACTTACTTTTTAAAGTTAAACCAACAATTTTTTTTACAGTGTTCCAAATACATTTCAAATATACAAATAAAGTAAAATAAACGTTATAACAGCTTCTCTTGCCTTGTGCGGCATTTTTTATCCACTGCTTTCCTCAAATAAGCAAGAAGCACCTTTGGTGATAGAAATGATTGTAAATGAGCAGAAGCCCCGTACGGTCCACCAGGATTTGTTTACATATAGCTACCACAATTCCTGGCGGTTTGGCGTGACTTTGCCTGGAAAAAGTTGTGAGTTGTGGATTGAAGTCGTAAATTGCGGGCTCAAAAACCAGCCTGGAACGCAGCATTATAGACACCCATCAGTTTGAAAACAACCACACCGTAAAAAAAAAAAAAAAAAAATGTTTTTTGTTGGTTTAACTTAAAAAAGTAAGTAACCTGGTTGCCTTAAAATGTTGAGTTTATTGAAATTAAAAATTTGAGTTGATACAATGAAGGAAATTTGTTTAATAAATAGAAACTCAAAATATTATTGTATCTGAACCACATAAACAATTTGATAAATCATGAGAATAGCACAATTTGGCTGCGTCATCACAAATAAAACACACAATTACTTTTAATAATATTTTAATAAAGGTTGTCGGATCTCAAAAATGTTTAATTGTATTAACACAAAATTTTAATTTCAATGAACTCAAAATTTTAAGGCAACCAGGTAACTTTTTTTCTAAATTCTTTTTTACAGTGCACTAATTTAGAAATGCCTTTTTCCGCAGAGAAGGGGGCGGGGTCTTTGCGAACGACCAATTGGGATGCATCATTACACTCTAAAGAATGCTGGGTTTAGAACAACCCAAGCTGAGTTGGAAATGGACAAACCCAGAAATTGGGTTGTTTGAATGGTTCCGTTCACTGGGTTCAAACAACCCAATTTCTGGGTTTGTCCATTTCCAACCCAACTTGGGTTATTTTTAACCCAGCATTCTTTAGAGTGTAGTCTTTGCATGTTTGTTTTAACACTGGGTCGGTACTTCCACCTATCACGGGCATGACCTTACTGACGTTATACACTGTGAAAAGTATTTAAATGTTTATTTTATTTAGTAAATGTCTGATGGATTGTCTGGATCCCTATTCCTCTGCACACTAAAAGGTGCTGGGTTAAAAACAACCCAAGTTGGGTTGGAAATGGACAAACCCAGAAATCCAGTGCCGGGTTAAAAACAACCCAAGTTGGGTTGGAAATGGACAAACCCAGAAACGGGACATGGACAAACCCAGAGCTGGGTTAAAAACAACCCAAGTTGGGTTGGAAATGGACAAACCCAGAATTGGGACATGGACAAACCCAGAAACCCAGTGCTGGGTTAAAAACAACCCAAGTTGGGTTGGAAATGGACAAACCCAGAAATCCAGTGCCGGGTTAAAAACAACCCAAGTTGGGTTGGAAATGAACAAACCCAGAAACCCAGTGCTGGGTTAAACACAACCCAAGTTGGGTTGGAAATGGACAAACCCAGAATTGGGAAATGGACAAACCCAGAAACCCAGTGCTGGGTTAAACACAACCCAACTTGGGTTGGAAATGGACAAACCCAGAAACCCAGTTCTGGGTTAAAAACAACCCAAGTTGGGTTGGAAATGGACAAACCCAGAATTGGGACATGGACAAACCCAGAAACCCAGTGCTGGGTTAAAAACAACCCAAGTTGGGTTGGAAATGGACAAACCCAGAAATCCAGTGCCGGGTTAAAAACAACCCAAGTTGGGTTGGAAATGAACAAACCCAGAAACCCAGTGCTGGGTTAAACACAACCCAAGTTGGGTTGGAAATGGACAAACCCAGAATTGGGAAATGGACAAACCCAGAAACCCAGTGCTGGGTTAAACACAACCCAACTTGGGTTGGAAATGGACAAACCCAGAAACCCAGTTCTGGGTTAAAAACAACCCAAGTTGGGTTGGAAATGGACAAACCCAGAAACCCAGTGCTGGGTTAAACACAACCCAACTTGGGTTGGAAATGGACAAACCCAGAAACCCAGTTCTGGGTTAAAAACAACCCAAGTTGGGTTGGAAATGGACAAACCCAGAATTGGGAAATGGACAAACCCAGAAACCCAGTGCCGGGTTAAAAACAACCCAAGTTGGGTTGGAAATGAACAAACCCAGAAATGGGAAATGGACAAACCCAGAAACCCAGTGCTGGGTTAAAAACAACCCAAGTTTGGTTGGAAATGGACAAAGCCAGAAATTGGGTTGTTTGAACCCTAGTAAAGGGACACATTCAAACAACCCAATTTCAGGGTTTGTCCATTTTCAACCCAATTTGGGTTGTTTTTAACCCAGCATTATTTTAGAGTGTGATCATCAGAGCCTCTTGAAGCCCTTCCTTTGAAACTGCAATGATTTGGACCTTTAACCGTTGCTTCCCATTAAAGTGGAGATAAATCTTGGAAAAACGTCATTTCTTTTCGACTGAAGAAAGAAAGACACATCTAGGATGATATGGGTGGTGAGTAGATGATCAGGAAACTTTCATTCGGAAGTGAACTGATCCTTTAATGAACAGACTTTGTCTTTGTGACGGTGTTGAAATATAACGGTAAACTCTTCTCAAGCTTCCCTAGTCAGTTCAGTCATTATGTCTCCATTTGCCTTTGATAGTACAATCATTCTGCTCTTTAATGAGCACAGCGATGCGGCTGAAAACTACAGCGAGCGCTAGTGCTGTATCTGACCCATCTCTTCAAAATAAAGCTCCAGAAGAGGGTTTTCCCAGTGATAGCGTGATCCGCTCGTAAAATAACCTTGTGTGACGAGATTCCTGGAGTTTGATGGATGTTAAAGGTGGAACCATCAATGCCAACACAAGCTTTATGTTTAAGAGTGTGTTTGATACTCCATTATCTCTCCTTGGTGTGTGTGTGTGTGTGTGTGTGTGTGTGTGTGTGTGTGTGTGTGTGTGTGTGTGTGTGTGTGTGTGTGTGTGTGTGTGTGTGTGTGTGTGTGTGTGTGTGTGTGTGTGTGTGTGTGTGTCCGTTTACTTTTCTTACTCAGTATTTTTGTCTTGTTTCTCGTCCAAACATCTAAAAATTCTTAAAACAAGAAACATTTACTAGACAAGCAAAAGTAATTGTCTTGTTTTGTGAAAAATAACTCAAAATGAAGAGAGTTTTTGCTTAAAATAAGATAAATAATCTGCCAATGGGGTGAGAAAAATAATCTTAATTCAAACAGAAAACAAGATTATTTTTCTCACCCCATTGGCAGATTATTTATCTATAAGAAAAGCATTTTTTTGCAGATATGCCAGTCCTGGACATATTTAAAACTCTCCGTGGATGAATGAAGAGTTAACTCAAGGAAAGCTGAAAAACAGAAGCTCTTCTCCTCCTGTGCATCATATATATATATGTGTGTGTGTGTGTGTGTGTCTCTGAAAACACTAGACAACATATTAAACTCACAATCTATCCAGATTAAAGCATATCGTTTTCTTTCATCACAACGAGGTGAACTTTAGATCATTTCTCTGCTGTGGATTTTGGATGTTTTCCTCATTTAAATCTTAAACATTTGAGCATGTTTTCATTCAAAAGTAGTTTTTTCCCCTTGTGTCTCAATATAACTTTCCATCCTGCCAGTCCTTTGTCAAATCCCTTGGCTGAACAACATCAACCCACAGGAAGTGACATCATTTTGGAGGGAAACCCGCAGTAAGTATGGATTTGATGGATTCTGGGATGTTTATTTGGTCTAAAACATTAAATACAGTTTAACATCCGTTTGGTAACGATCAACACTTCAAAAGATTATTACAATATATTAAAATTATGTTCTCATGTGACTAATATTCCTAGAACATTCTCTTAAAGTTATAAAGATGTTCTTCCAGTTTGTTTGTGTGTGTGTGTGTGTGTGTGTGGGTTTGTGTGCGTGCAATACCAAATGCTTCCACTAGATGAGATCCGTCTCTAATTTCTAAAGCAAAAGTGACTTTTTTTTTAGGACCGTTTAATTATTTAATAATTTTTTTATGGTCAAAAAGTGCATCAGAGATGTTCTCAAAATGTTAGCACAAAAATATTCATGTAACTTTCTGAAACGTTTTATTTGGACTTTAATGTAATATTTTTAAAAGTTGCTACTTGTTTCAGAAAATTCTGAAACATTCAAAAGTAACATCCCATAATGTCTGAAGAATGATACAATGGAACGTTTCCTTAATGTCTGCATAGCCAAGAATGTTTTTAAACTCGACGTTCTAATGATGAACATTCTGAAATAATACAAACCTGATTACAAAGAAGTTGGGACACTACAAATTGTGAATAAAAAAGGAATGCAATAATTTATCTCATAAAATTATATTTTATTCACAATCGAATATAGATAACATATCAAATGTTGAAAGTGAGACATTTTGAAATGTCATGCCAAATATCGGCTCATTTTGGATTTCATGAAAGCTACACTACAAAAAAGTTGGGACAGGTCGCAATAAGAGGCCAAAAAATGTAAATGCACATATAAGGAACAGCTGGAGGACCAATCATGATTGGGTATAAAGAGCCTCTCAGAGTGGCAGTGTCTCTCAGAAGGCAAGATGGGCAGAGGATCACCAATTCCCCCAACGCTGCGGCGAACAATAGTGGAGCGATATCAGAAAGGAGTTTCTCAGAGAAACACTGCACAGAGTTTAAGTTATCATCATCTAGAGCGCATAATATCATCCAAAGACTCAGAGAATCTGGAACAATCTCTGTGTGTAAGGGTCAAGGGTCAAACCCAAACTGATGCCCGTGATCTTCAGCCCATAGACGGCACTGCATCACACACAGGAATGCTCCTGTAATGGACATCACAACATGGGCTCAGGAATACTTCCAGAAAACATTGGAGAACACAATCCACCGCGCCATTCGCCGTCGCCGGCTAAAACTCTACAGGTCAAAGAAGAAGCCATATCTAAACATGATCCAGAAGCGCAGGCGTTTCTCTGGGCCAAGGCTCATTTAAAATGGACTGTGGCAAAGTGGAAAACTGTTCTGGGGTCAGACGAATCAAAATGTGAAGTTCTTTTGGGAAAACTGAGACTCCATCCGGACTGAAGAGGACAAGGACAACCCAAGTTGTTCTCAGCGCTCAGTTCAGAAGCTGATCTCTGATGGTCTGGGGTTCATGAGTGTGTGTGTGTGTGTGTGTGTGGTCTGGGGTTCATGAGTGTGTGTGGCATGGGCAGCTGACACATCTGGAAAGGCCATCAATGCTGAAAGGTCTATCCAAGTTCTAGAACAACATCTGCTCCATCCAGACGGCGTCTCTTTCAGGGAAGGCCTTGCATTCTCCAACATGACGATGCCAGACCACACACTGCATCAGTTACAACATCATGGCTGTGTAGAAGAAGGATCCGGCACTGAAATGGCCAGCCTGCAGTCCAGATCTCTCACCATTAGAAAACATTTTGAGCATCATAAAGAGGAAGATGCGATAAAGAAGACCTAAGACAGTTGAGCAGCTAGAAGCCTGTATTAGACAAGAATGGACAACATTCCTATTCCTAAACTTGAGCAGCTCGTCTCCTCAGTCCCCAGACGTTTGCAGACTGATATAAACAGAAGAGGGGATGACACACAGCGGGAAACATGGCCTCGGCACAACTTTACTGAGATTGTTGATGCCATGACATTTAAAATCAACTTAAAGTCATACATTTTCTCAGTTTAAACATTTAATATGTCATCTGTTGTATTCTGAATAAAATATTGAAAATGTAAAACTTCCACATCATTGGAATCTGTTTTTATTCACAATTTGTAGTGTCTTAACATTTTTTGGAATCGGGTTTGTATTTTCATTTAACTGATAAAGTTTTACCAGAAAGTCTGCCTTAATGTGTAACCCATTTTATTCTGCATGTGACCTCCAAAACCTTTTCAGATAGATCCTCATCCAGAATATAACCTTCAGTCTCTCTCTCTCTCTCTCTCTCTCTCTCTCTCTCTCTCTCTCTCTCTCTCTCTCTCTCTCTCTCTCTCTCTCTCTCTCTCTCTCTCTCTCTCTCTCTCTCTGCAGTCCGGCTCTCGTCTCTTGTGCTGTTGCTGATTTATTCCGCCCTTTCCTCCGTTATATTCAGCTCTTGCTTTCGGTGAAGTATTGTTCCGTTCAGAGCTGTGAGACAGTAACGAGTCTGACGCCATTAGAGAGAGAATAATTAAGCAGAACAAGATTTGCTGAAGGACGTTAGTCCTGTTTAGACATGTAGAGTTGTGCGGTTGTCAAGGTGTTGTAAGAGTTCTATGAGTGTCAAAGTAACATCCACATGGATGGAGGACCCAAGGTTTCCCAGCAGTTTTGTTTATTTTCAACAAAACAAGACAAATATCTTCTGTCATTTTACTGATCTAGTAAATCATCTTGATTTAAGAATTGTTCGATATTTGGACTGGACATCTCACGGCGTCTGAATCAGTTCTGGCTCTGAGAGCTCGTGTCTGGACTTCTCGACTGAATGAGTTTTTCCGCATGAATCTGACCAGAGCTTTACTGAAGAGATCTGGTGTTTGTCCAGCAGAAGATCAGACTGCTTCATTCTACAAACACACTCATGTTCAGCAAAGGGTTAAACAGCTCGATTCCAGTAGAAGACGGCTTTAAATAGCTCCCAAACATCTGAATGGCCTTATGTAACCATCGACGGCTGTTTATGTAACTCTGCCAAAACACACACTCAATCTCCCAGCATGCACTGCGGCTCGCATTCAGCAAAACAGTTTCCCAGCTTTCATTTATCACTGAGAATGAACAACATCTAACATTTCAGTAACTCTTTCCATGCCAGTTTTTTTTTTTTTATGTTGATAATTTCCACAAAACTTTCATGGCCCTCAAAATATTTTGTTGTATGAATATCTGAACATGCAATATATCAAAAGAACTTCAGCTTCATGCGTTTTTATTTTATTAACTCTTGAATGTGTACGTTTTATAAAAGAAAACAACAACATTTTGAATAGAGAAGTTGAGGAAATCTTGTTTTGTCAAATTAAATGTGCATAAGCTCGATTCTGCGGCTTCAATATAACACGGATAGCTGGACAAATCTGACGATGGCGGAGAAAGAGTTAAGTTATGAGTGTTAGACACTTAAAGATTGAATCCTGCAGCGCCATCCAGTGGCTCCTGACACACACACACACACACACACACACACACACTCTCTCTCTCTCACACACACACACACACACTCTCTCTCACACACACTCTCTCTCTCTTACACACACACACACACACACACTCTCTCTCTCTCTCACACACACACACTCTCTCTCACACACACACACACACTCTCTCACACACACACACACACACACACACACACACACACACACACACTCTCTCTCTCTCACACACACACACACACACACACACACACACTGTGCAGTTAAAAAGATAATGTGTTATTGTAAACAAAGGTGTTGGTGGGGGAATCTCAAAGAAATGTTAATAGTTTCAAATGTTTCAGTGATATGTGTTGTGTCATACATGCTCACATGTTGGTCCTAAAAGCAGGTTTAATTATCTTTATGCAAAAATATCTTGACAGAGTTTTTGAGATTAATCCTGATCAATTAAAATGATAAATATTCTCTCATATCCAGACAGACATCTCCACATTAACATAACGACGGTGACGTAACCAGAGCTCAATATTACATTCATTATTAAACTCATTATTCATGCATATTAATGAGCGCGTTTGAGCATAATAATAATCCAGAGGGACGCGGAGCCAGACAAACACTCATCTGATATTTCATCTGCATATTATTCATATGATTGTGAAGTCTGAGGAGGTTTCCACTGTCATGAGAGAGAGAGTCTTTAAAGGAATATGAGTCTGATCTGCTGTAAGGAATAATTGACGACGGGCCGTTGAATTATTAGAAAATAATGCACACCCGAGGTGGTCATGCAGTCAGTTATCATCTAGAATAATTCAGCGGATCCCGCGAATGCTACACTCGAAGACATTAGTCAGGCTTTGTCTTTAAAACTCTCTTTTCTTACGCATCTAAAGATCTAAACTCGATCCGCTGCTAAACCCATAACGGAGCCATTATAGCAGAATAATGCACTTATTAATACACTTACTAGTGCACTTATTTATACACTTATTAATGCAGTTATTAATACACTTATTAATGCACTTATTAGTGTAGTTATTAATGCACTTATTAATGCACTTATTAGTGTAGTTATTAATGCACTTATTAATACACTTATTAGTGCACTTATTTATACACTTATTAATGCAGTTATTAATACACTTATTAATGCACTTATTAGTGTAGTTATTAATGCACTTATTAATGCACTTATTAGTGTAGTTATTAATGCACTTATTAGTGCACTTATTAATGCAGTTATTAATACACTTATTAATGCACTTATTAGTGTAGTTATTAATGCACTTATTAATGCACTTATTAGTGTAGTTATTAATGCACTTATTAATGCACTTATTAGTGTAGTTATTAATGCACTTATTAGTGCACTTATTAATGCACTTATTAATGCACTTATTAGTGTAGTTATTAATACACTTATTAGTGCACTTATTAATACACTTATTAATGCACTTATTAGTGTAGTTATTAATACACTTATTAGTGCACTTATTAATAAACGTATTAATGCACTTATTAGTGTAGTTATTAATACACTTATTAATGCGCTTATTAGTGTAGTTATTAATGCACTTATTAATGCACTTATTAGTGCACTTATTAATGCACTTATTAGTGCACTTATTAATGCACTTATTAGTGCACTTATTAATGCACTTATTAGTGCACTTATTAATGCACTTATTAATGAACTTATTAGTGCAGTTATTAATGCAGTTATTAATGCACTTATCAATGCACTTATTAATGCAGTTATTAATGCACTTATTAGTGCACTTATTAATGCAGTTATTAATGCAGTTATTAATGCAGTTATTAGTGCACTTATTAATGCACTTATTAATGCACTTATTAATGCACTTATTAATGCACTTATTAGTGTAGTTATTAATGCACTTATTAATGCACTTATTAGTGTAGTTATTAATGCACTTATTAATACACTTATTAGTGCACTTATTTATACACTTATTAATGCAGTTATTAATACACTTATTAATGCACTTATTAGTGTAGTTATTAATGCACTTATTAATGCACTTATTAGTGTAGTTATTAATGCACTTATTAGTGCACTTATTAATGCAGTTATTAATACACTTATTAATGCACTTATTAGTGTAGTTATTAATGCACTTATTAATGCACTTATTAGTGTAGTTATTAATGCACTTATTAATGCACTTATTAGTGTAGTTATTAATGCACTTATTAGTGCACTTATTAATGCACTTATTAATGCACTTATTAGTGTAGTTATTAATGCACTTATTAATGCAGTTATTAATGCAGTTATTAGTGCACTTATTAATGCACTTATTAATGCACTTATTAATGCACTTATTAGTGCACTTATTAATGCAGTTATTAATGCACTTATTAATGCAGTTATTAGTGCACTTATTAATGCACTTATTAATGCACTTATTAATGCACTTATTAGTGCACTTATTAATGCAGTTATTAATGCACTTATTAATGCAGTTATTAGTGCACTTATTAGTGCACTTATTAGTGCAGTTATTAATGCAGTTATTAATGCACTTATTCATGCAGTTATTAGTGCAGTTATTAATGCACTTATTAGTGCACTTATTAATACACTTATTAGTGCACTTATTGGTGCAGTTATTAATGCACTTATTAATGCACTTATTAATGCACTTATTAATGCACTTATTAATGCACTTATTAGTGCACTTATTAATGCAGTTATTAATGCACTTATTAATGCAGTTATTAGTGCACTTATTAGTGCACTTATTAATGCACTTATTAGTGCAGTAATTAATGCACTTATTAATGCACTTATTAATGCAGTTATTAATGCAGTTATTAATGCACTTATTAATGCAGTTATTAGTGCACTTATTAATGCACTTATTAGTGCACTTATTAATGCAGTTATTAATGCACTTATTAGTGCACTTATTAATGCACTTAATAGTGCACTTATTAAATGCACTTATTAGTGCACTTATTAATGCACTTATTAATGCACTTATTAGTGCACTCATTAATGCACTTATTAGTGCACTTATTAATGCACTTATTAATGCACTTATTAGTGCACTCATTAATGCACTTATTAATGCACTTATTAGTGCAGTTATTAATGCACTTATTAATGCACTTATTAGTGCAGTTATTAATGCCCTTATTAATGCACTTATTAGTGCAGTTATTAATGCCCTTATTAATGCACTTATTAGTGCAGTTATTAATGCACTTATTAATGCACTTATTAGTGCAGTTATTAATGCCCTTATTAATGCACTTATTAGTGCAGTTATTAATGCACTTAGTGCAGTTATTAATGTACTTATTAATGCACTTATTAATGCACTTATTAATGCACTTATTAGTGCAGTTATTAATGCACTTATTAGTGCAGTTATTAATGCACTTATTAATGCACTTATTAGTGCACTTATTAATGCACTTATTAGTGCAGTTATTAGTGCAGTTATTAATGCACTTAGAGAGAGAGAGAGAGAGAGAGAGAGAGAGAGAGAGAGAGAGAGAGAGAGAGAGTATGTGATTTGCGTCTATAATATGAAACTGTAAGCATAGCACCATTACTGCCTCACTATAGTGAGAAACACGTTTAAAGGTGCAGTGTGTAGGATTTATGAGGATCTACTGACAGAAATGCGATATAATACACATAACTATGTCTTCAGACCGTTATGTGTTTATTACCTTAGAATGAGCCGTTTCTATCTGCACACACTGTGGATCCCCTTACAGTGAAGCCGCCATTTTGTGCCGTCATGTTACTACGGTGGCCTTAAACGGACAAACTTTCCTAGAGAGTGCTTCTTACTCTCTGCCGTCTCACACAACCACATTTTTGCCCTGTGTGAGCCACCGTAGAGTCTCTATGTGCTTCTAAAAGGAGGGGTGAGCCTGGGGACGGGTGCACTTCACAACCTCGCCACTAAAATTGCACGTTTCTGCGCGTGTGTGTGTGCTTGAGAGGGACAGCAGAGAGAGTATGTTTCGTACATAATTAAACCATAAACTGTATGAGAATATAAAGCCTCATTTAGTTGAACATTTTTAAAGCCTAAAGTGGGCGGAGCCTTTTAATTTTCTGCTGTGAAGTTGGCCATTTTAACATGAGATAGATCCTGATCTGCCTCCGCCTGTCTCTAGTGGCCACTCCATGAACTGCAGTTTAACTCACTTCAGTGTTGAGGTTACCGCTTGAATTAAAGGTCCCGTTCTTCGCGTGTTTTTGAAGCTTTGATTATGTTTACAGTGTGCAATATAACATGAGTTGATGTTTCGCGTGTAAAAACACAGTATTTTTCCCACAGTCGTCTTATCTGTCCAGCGCTGTTTCCTCTGTCCTACAAACGGCCTGATGATTTCCTTGCTCTATGAAGTCCCTCCTTCAGAAACACGTAACGAGTTCTGATTGGGCCAGCGCTTCCCGTGCTGTGATTGGACAGCAGCTTAGCGCACGTTGCCCGGAAAGGTCCCGCCTCTTACCATAGCGCGCGCTCAATGTTATTGCAAAAATGTCTATATTGCCTTATCAATTTGAGCCGGAATCAGACCCGGAGAATATCGAAGAGGATCGATTACAACCTGCTCAGGAAAGACTTTTGCTGGATGTTTCAGAATGGTAAGCTGTCTATTCAGGAGTTTAAACTGATTATTACAAACACCAACAATCGATGGTGTCTGAATGAATTACTACACTTTTATATGCTAAGTTTTTCGGATTAGTTTCAATTACCATCTAACGTTAGTTAACAAAGCTAAACAGCGTTGCACTTTGTGTCATGAGTTACATAAACTATTAAACGGACCGACTTAAATAATAAAATACACTTACCGGTAGTGGTCCATAAACAACGCCTTCTCCAGACAAAGAGGGAACTGCGTCATCTTTTAAGAATAATCTTTCTGCGAATCCGGCATTAAACTGATTGAGATTGAGGAAGCAGTCCTCAGCGAAATGTGCTGCACATTGTGATTATAATTTTCCGGAACCGAGTTAACCATAAACTGTAGCCATTGATGTAGGCTTTAGTCAACAGACGGTTCTAGTGACGTCATTAAAGCAGGAAGTGCAGCGGTGTCATCCAGACCGGCCGCTCGATACAGCAAAAAATAAAAAATACATTTGTTCAAAACATAGTTCTCAGGCAGAAGTCAATTTTTAATCTCAAAACAAATTTCATATTTTTCTGTCATTGTCTTGTGATGAATGAAAACATGTTCCATCAAAATTGGTCAGAAATTATTGCTACTCTGCTTTGCTTTGAAATGTTTTGTTCTTCCTCTTGTTCCGGTTTTGTTGGTTTGCTTTTGTTTAATTCATGTTTATTTTTGTATTGTATGTATGCATTGTGTGTTTATGTTTCTATATGTACTCCCTTGGCAATGTTCTATGTTTGTTATTCAAGCATTAATAATAATAATAAATAAATACCATAGGCCCTATTTATTTATTTTCATAAATGTATGTACATTTATAACACTATACTTTGTATTACATTAGATTTACATCAAATTACAAAAAAAAAACTAGTTAACGCTGACGATAAACTATCAATCTCTCTCAATTCATTTATTTAAGAGATAACAATGCTAAATGTATTGAAATGCCTTCATTATATCCGCCTTTCCCTCGCCCATGCTTTAATGTGAGCGAGGCTGCTGTGCTCGTCTCTGACCGCCAGGGGGCGACATTATTACACTTTCTGCGTCATTGATGATGATGATGATGATGATGATGATGATGATGATGATAAAGGTGATTTTCTGCAGTTCTGCTCCGTCTGTATTGATTTCTGCTGAAAAATATGATTACATACTTTACAAAACAAATTCCCATTGAGTTTGAGTCGCATAAAAAGCCCTGACTGATCAATATTAATGCTGTTAAGTCTGAAATTGATCCGTTATCAGACATGACTTGTCTTTGTTTTTGTCTGTAATCCAGTTTGAGTTGTGTAAAACTGCCCAATCCTGACCAGAGGATCCCCAAACGGCCTGAAAACGAGCCCTGAATTCCTCTCAATCCCTGAAGAGGTTTGGGATTGTTTGGCAGGTTTGCTCAGGATGCTGTTTTTCCTCCGTTTAAACTGGTTTCTGTTCTGATCTCACATTAAACTCAGCATATTTAGTCTGTCTGGACCCACGACCCAGGTTCTTATTATTATTATAGATTACTAAAACTGATATTAACTCAAAAAAACAAAAAAAAACAAAAAAAAATTGCTGGGATATGCTTGGGATATGATGGGATATGCTCGGGATATGCTGGGATATGCTCGGGATATACTGGGATATGATGGGATATGCTTGGGATATGATGGGATATGATGGGATATGCTCGGGATATACTGGGATATGATGGGATATGCTTGGGATATGCTCGGGATATGATGGGATATGCTTGGGATATGATGGGATATGCTTGGGATATGATGGGATATGATGGGATATGCTGGGATATGATGGGATATGATGGGATATGCTTGGGATATGATGGGATATGATGGGATATACTGGGATATGATGGGATATGCTTGGGATATGCTCGGGATATACTGGGATATGATGGGATATGCTTGGGATATGATGGGATATGCTTGGGATATGATGGGATATGCTCGGGATATGATGGGATATGCTCGGGATATGCTGGGATATGCACGGGATATACTGGGATATGATGGGATATGCTGGGATATGATGGGATATGATGGGATATGCTCGGGATATGATGGGATATGCTCGGGATATGATGGGATATGCTCGGGATATGATGGGATATGATGGGATATGCTCGGGATATACTGGGATATGATTGGATATGTTCGGGATATACTGGGATATGATGGGATATGATGGGATATGCTCGGGATATACTGGGATATGATGGGATATGCTCGGGATATACTGGGATATGATTGGATATGTTCGGGATATACTGGGATATGATGGGATATGATGGGATATGCTAGGATATGATGGATATGCTGGGATATACTCGGGATATGCTCAGGATATACTGGGATAGGATGGGATATGCTCGGGATATGCTGGGATATACTGGGATAGGATGGGATATGCTCGGGATATACTGGGATAGGATGGGATATGCTCGGGATATGATGGGATATGCTCGGGATATACTGGGATATGATTGCATATGCTCGGGATATACTGGGATATGATGGGATATGCTGGGATGAGCTCTTTTGTGAATCTTCTGGAAATGATGATGCTATAAACTCATCCTCCACTCAAAGGGAATTATACATCTGCAGAAAGAGGCGCATGAGCTGCTTTATTATGCATGAGTGTGAAGTGCAGAGCGAGAGGATCAGATCTGATGCTTTCAGGACCATTGCATCACACCAGATGAGCTATTGAGCTGAGCCATCTCACGGCATCACATTAAAGGCGGAAATATACACATAATTCAATTAAAAATTATAATAAAATAAATGAATATACATGAAAATATAATAAAAATAAATAAAAATAATAAATACATTAAATTAAAAATAATATTAATAACAAAATAAATAACTAAATAATAATAAAATAAAATAAATAAATAAAATTCAATAAAAAACATTAAAGGGGAAAATACATACAAAATAAATGAATTGAATAAAATTAAAAATAATAAAAGAAATTAATAAAAATAAAATTATAATAAAAATAAAATAAATACAAATAATAAATACATTAAATTCAAAATAATAATAACTAAATAAATAAACAATTAAATAATAATGCAAAAATAAAATTCAATAAACATTAAAGGGGAAAATATACATACAAATAAACACATGAAATAAAAAAATAATAATAAAAATAAAATGCAATTCAATAAAAATAAATAAAATTAGACATTTAAAAAACAACTACTACTAAAAGTCAAAATATGCAAGATTACTAAAGCTTTAAAAAGAAAATTAACATGGAAAATCTAACTATTAATTAAAATATAACAGCACATTTTCTTTATTTAAAGAGACAAAAAAAGGTTAACTTAAATAAAAAAATAAAAACAGCATTTAGCTTAACTTCATGTACTAAAGTCAGATCAAATAAAAATTTTTAACAAAAAGTATTTAGACATTAAATTAAAAAACTACTAATAAAAATGTAAAAACACGCAAAATGACTAAAGCTTTCACTAAAATTAAAATAGAAATGCAATAAATAAAAACAAAATATTAATAAAAGCCATTTGCGTTACTTGAAATAAAATAAACGTTAACTAAAATAAATCCAGCTGTTGCCAAGGAAACATTCATCATTTAGTTTGACTTGATGTACTAAATAAAGTAAAAAATAAAAATTTTAAATACAAATAAATAATCAGAAATACGGAAATATGATTTTACTGTAAGTCAGAAATCTCTATTCATGATCTATCCTGGGCTCTTAATCAGGGCGTTACAGCAGATGTTGTTATTAATCTGACTGACAGCAGCCCGAGCCAATCAGGGTCCGCGGAGAGCAGGCTCGTTAGCATAAGTGGGTGTGGTCAGATTGTCTGCTTCTGAACATCTTTCTCTCAGCACCGGTCCGGTCCACCGAAGCGGCTCTTCATCCTCATCTTCATCTGAGCTTCATCTTCACAAACACTGGATTATTGCATCAGGAGGGCTTAAAGGAGGAGTTAAAGGAGTGAAAGGGAAGAAATAAAAGGTGCGAGTGTTTCTCTCTGATCTACAGTGTGTGTGTGTGTGTGTGTGTGTGTGTGTGTGTGTGTGTGTTTATGATGCGCGTTGCGGTCGTGTCTCGTCACAGAAGGATTTAGTTTGTTCTCTAAAGCTTCATTAATGCACGTGTTCGTTCGCATGAGTTCTCCATGTGTTCTGCAGAACGCGTGTGTTATGCTTATTTATATCTGTAACTGAATCCATGGGGAATATTGAATGACAGACTCCGTCCAGACAGGAATGTTGTGCGCGCGGCCGACACCACAGATGGTCCGGCACGCCTCCAGAACGCGCGCAACAGTCCAGTCGGGACGGAACCGAGTCTGATTATATTGTGTTTTTAGTGCCAATAATAAATCACGTGCTGTCATATTTGTCTCTTCTCTGTCACCCGAACCTGAACTGCGATGGTGGATCGGTCTGGGCGGATCTGAACGGTGAGTTTCTGCCTAAAAGTCATAACATCATCATCATCATTTCTGCTTGTGTTTGTCTCAAAATATAGATCAGAAGCCTGACTGAAGCTTTACAACACGGCTAACAAACATGTATTCACGTTACAATATATCAACATTGTTTCTTTGAACGTTTACGGGTTTTTGCTTATGAGAACATTAAAGAAAAGATTATGAGAACGTGACATTTATTATTACGAGAACGTTACAGGGACATTACAGTCATCATTACGAGAACGTTATGGGAACTTTACATTCAACATTACGAGAACATTACGGGAACGTTACATTTATCATTACGGGAACGTTACATTTATCATTACAAGAACGTTATGGGAACTTTACATTTATCATTATGAGAACGTTATGGGAACGTTACATTTATCATTACGAGAACGTTATGGGAACTTTACATTTATCATTATGAGAACGTTATGGGAACTTTACATTTATCATTACGAGAACGTTATGGGAACGTTACGTTTATAATTACAAGAACATTACAGGAACGTTTTATTTATCATTCCTCAAACATTACGGGAACGTTACATTCATCATTACGAGAACGTTACGGGAACGTTTTATTTATCAATACGAAAATGTTACGGGAACGTTACATTTATCATTACGAGAACGTTATGGGAACGTTACATTTATTATTCCTCAAACATTACGGGAAAGTTACATTTATCATTACGAGAACGTTATGGGAACGTTACATTTATTATTCCTCAAACATTACGGGAACGTTACATTTATTATTCCTCAAACATTACGGGAACGTTACATTTATTATTCCTCAAACGTTACGGGAACGTTACATTCATCATTCCTCAAACGTTACGGGAACATTACATTTATCATTACGAGAACGTTACGGGAACGTTACATTTATTATTACGAGAACGTTATGGGAACATTACATTCATCATTACACGAACGTTATGGGAACATTACATTCATCATTACACGAACGTTATGGGAACATTACATTCATCATTACGAGAACGTTATGGGAACATTACATTCATCATTACGAGAACGTTATGGGAACATTACATTCATCATTACACGAACGTTATAGGAACATTACATTTATCATTACGAGAACGTTATAGGAACGTTACATTCATAATTACACGAACGTTATAGGAACGTTACATTCATCATTACGAGAACGTTATAGGAACATTACATTCATCATTACGAGAACGTTATAGGAACGTTACATTCATCATTACGAGAACGTTATGGGAACGTTACATTTATCATTACGAGAACGTTATATTCATCATTACACGAACGTTATAGGAACATTACATTCATCATTACGAGAACGTTATAGGAACATTACATTCATCATTACGAGAACGTTATGGGAACGTTACATTTATCATTACGAGAACGTTATAGGAACGTTACATTCATCATTACGAGAACGTTATAGGAACATTACATTCATCATTACGAGAACGTTATAGGAACATTACATTCATCATTACGAGAACGTTATAGGAACATTACATTCATCATTACGAGAACGTTATGGGAACGTTACATTTATCATTACGAGAACGTTATATTCATCATTACACGAACGTTATAGGAACATTACATTCATCATTACGAGAACGTTATAGGAACATTACATTCATCATTACGAGAACGTTATGGGAACGTTATATTTATCATTACGAGAACGTTATGGGAACATTACATTCATTATTACACGAACGTTATAGGAACATTACATTCATCATTACGAGAATGTTACGGGAACGTTACATTCATCATTACGAGAACGTTATGGGAACGTTACATTCATCATTACACGAACGTTATGGGAACATTACATTCATTATTACACGAACGTTACGGGAACGTTACATTCATCATTACGAGAACGTTATGGGAACGTTACATTTATCATTACGAGAACGTTATAGGAACATTACATTCATCATTACGAGAACGTTATGGGAACATTACATTCATTATTACACGAACGTTATGGGAACATTACATTCATCATTACACGAACGTTATGGGAACATTACATTCATTATTACACGAACGTTATGGGAACGTTACATTCATCATTACACGAACGTTATGGGAACATTACATTCATTATTACACGAACGTTATGGGAACGTTACATTCATCATTACGAGAACATTATGGGAACGTTACATTTATCATTACGAGAACGTTATAGGAACATTACATTCATCATTACGAGAACGTTACGGGAACGTTACATTTATCATTGCGAGAACGTTATAGGAACGTTACATTCATCATTACACGAACGTTATGGGAACATTACATTCATTATTACACGAACGTTATGGGAACGTTACATTCATCATTACGAGAACGTTATGGGAACGTTACATTTATCATTACGAGAACGTTATAGGAACATTACATTCATCATTACGAGAACGTTACGGGAACGTTACATTCATCATTACGAGAACATTATGGGAACATTACATTCATCATTACGAGAACAATATGGGAACGTTACATTTATCATTCCTCAAACGTTACGGGAACGTTACATTTATCATTCCTCAAACGTTACGGGAACGTTACATTCATCATTACGAGAACATTATGGGAACGTTACATTTATCATTCCTCAAACGTTACGGGAACGTTACAATTATCATTCCTCAACCGTTACGGGAACGTTACATTTATCATTCCTCAAACGTTACGGGAACGTTACATTCATCATTATGAGAACGTTACGGGAACGTTACATTTATCATTCCTCAAACGTTACGGGAACGTTACATTTATCATTCCTCAAACGTTACGGGAACGTTACATTCATCATTACGAGAACGTTATGGGAACGTTACATTCATCATTACGAGAACGTTATGGGAACGTTACATTTATCATTCCTCAAACGTTACGGGAACGTTACATTTATCATTACGAGAACGTTACGGGAACGTTACATTCGTCATTACGAGAACGTTATAGGAACGTTACATTTATCATTCCTCAAACGTTACGGGAACGTTACATTTATCATTCCTCAAACGTTTTGCATGTTTTAATGTTTTGCAAACGTCCAGAGAACTTTGAACGAACGTTATATTAACGTTTCTGGAGAACTGGGAATAAACAGATGCAGAATAAACATCTGTGCTGGTCGTCCCATCCCGTGTGTCCTGATTTTAAACTCTTTGACTGAGATTTAATCTGCTGATCTGCTCTGGATTAAAATCCACAACCGCTCCAGTTTTCCTACACAGAGAGATTAGTAAAAGAGGACTGAGCGGCCCTCCCTTCGCTCTCTGTATCTGTCGGAGCTCTGGTTTTCTTTGGGTTTCCACTGAAGACGTGCAGCCCCGACGCCAGAAACTTCAGCTCTGCAAAAAGCCAGATAATCAGTATTGATGGCCTTTTATAACTCCGAGTCGGTTCTTCAGACGGACGCTCGTCCAGGGCTCCATTATGCCGATTAATGGAAGCTTCTGGATGCATTTATTGCATAAATTATTGAAGAATCTGAACATCTTCCAGCTGGAGTGAACGCTCAGCTCACTGGATGAGATTGATCCGTTCATCAGGTCGTGTTTGTTTTACTCGTCTGACAAGCTTTACAGAACATCCCTAATAATGAACTGGAGATTTGTAGGTTTCTTCTCATTTTAGAGAACGAGGCTCAGATGTGATTGAGCTGCTGCTGATCATGTTAATGTTATTGGTTTTGAAATCATCTCTGAGCTTCTGAATTTCTTCTGTGACGTTGTGATTGGACGATTGTGATGTTCGGGCTTTTTCCACATTAGTGTCATCAGGATTCATTGATTGGCGTTAGGTTTCTATCCGATGAAGCTGAAGAGGAGCGCTCTGTAACATCATATACATGCAAATGATTCTGCTGCTGTTTTAATGAGCAGCTTCCAGAATAATTCAGCTCTTAACGCACATCTGGGTCGTTTTCATTCTGTATGTTCAAATATCTATTTTCTTTTCCTCAGGGATACAAAGCTTTCTACTTTTCCTAAATTAATTCTTAATCTTTTGGGATTTGAGATTTTAAGCTGAATTGAGGAAGCTTCCAGGAACATCCCAGAAATTATTTTACTATCATTAATATACTAATGTATTGTTTATTCATATTTTGAATTGGGGTTTCCATGGCCGAGCAGCTCATCCAAGCCTTACATCACCAAGAGCAATGCAAAGCGTGGGATGCAGTGGAGTAAAGCAGCCGCCACTGGACTCTAGAGCAGTGAGACGTGTTCTCTGAGCGACCAATCACGCTTCAGTCTGACAATCCCATGGACGAGTCTGGGTTTGGCCGTCGCCATGAGAACGGGACTCGCATGACTGCATTGTGCCAAGTGTAATGTTTGGTGGAGGGGGGATTATGGGGTGGGGTTGTTTTTCAGGGCTTGGCCGCTTAGTTCCAGTGAAAGGAACTCTTAATGCTTCAACAAGACACTTTGGACAATTTCACGCTCCTGAATTTGTGGGATCAGTTTGTGGACGGCCCCTTCCTGTCCCAGCATGACTGCGCTCCAGTGCACAAAGCGTCGCTCCATAAAGACATGGATGAGGAGTTTGGTGTGGAGGAACTGGACTGGCCTGCACAGAGTCCTGAGCTCAACCCGATAGAACAGCTTTGGGATGAATTAGAGCGGAGACTGAGAGCCAGGCCTTCTCGTCCAACATCAGTGCCTGACCTCACAAATGAGCTTCTAGAAGAATGGGCAGATTCAGCCAGGCAGGGGGTAAAAGCAAAGTAAGATTTTTTTAAAGTAATTTTAAGATAAAAACATTTTGTCATAAATATATTACTTTGATTTTTACTAATATAGATGTAGATTATGGCCAAACAAATTACAATAAGGTGGAGACAGTTCTGTTTGTAACATGAGGTCCGAAAAAGTGACCGATGTGCGCACACACACACGTGCACACACACACACACACACATGTGCACACACACACACACACACACACTGGCGCACACACACACACACACACACACACACGTGCACACACACACACACACACATATGGTGATCTTTTGTTGGTGTAATTTTCCAATAACACTAGTACTCCTCTTTACTTTAGGCTGATGATCCTGCTGGAAGGGAGAGACAGAGAGATATTAGGGAAATTAAGAAAAGGAAAATGGAAGTGAGGGTAGCGTTCTAAAGAAAGCCTTTAAATATTTTAGGGAAAAATAGGGTTGTCCATGTTTCTAAATTATATTTGGGATGGCCTGAATGGTTGTAGGATTTGCCGGCCTGAAATTGTCCCAGTCCGGCCCTGACTGCAGCTTGAATACTGCATGAAAATATAGTTTGAGACTTACAGTGCAGAACATTCATGTTTGTTTGTTTTTACAAACCGAAGGACTAGTTAGAGTGATATCAGCATGTCTCATGATATACAGACTTGAACCTGGTGCATCAGGAGGACGACACACACACACACACACACACACACACACACACACACACACACACACACACACACACACACACACACACACGAGCAGAGCTTTATTCTCTGAATAGAGCAGATGAGAGCTTGAGCTCAGCTGCACAGTGTCTCTAGAGAACACCAGAGGTCAGATCAAACCTCCAGTCTGGACAGAAACTGATGAATATAGACGTGTGCAGCTGCAATCTTCATTAAGAGTGTGTGTGTATTCACACAGTAATGACTGTCGTTCTGCCTACAGAGAATGATTTTACACAGAGAACAACTAAACAACCCACACACACTTCTCTAACTTCAGCATGTGCACCATTTATTTTAGTCTCCTACTGTGACTGTTATCAAACCCGAGTGATTCGGCCTCACGCTGACCCAAACGCTCCAGTGATTTACACACACACACACACACACACACACACACACACACACACACACTGCCCCTAAACCTACCCATCACAGGAAACATTCTGCATTTTTACTTTCTCATAAAAACTCCTCCTGTGTGATTTATAAGCCTTTTGTAAAGTGGGGCCATGGGTAATGTCCTCATATTTCACCCTCTCCTGTAATACCTGTGTCATACCCATGGCATTATACACATTTGGGTCCTCATATGTCACACAAACATGCCCACACACACACACACACACACACACACACACACACACACACACACACACATACATGGCACTGTCTGTAACCCAATCCTCACATCTAAACCTCTGAACACAGTGTGAAGATCACAGATACACTTCAGATCAGAAGAGCCATCGCTGAGGTCAGAGAGATGAAGCTCAGGAATAACTTCAGCAACACAGATTTACAGCTAATTTACACATTGGAGCTGCATATATATATATATATATATATATATACACTATATTGCCAGAAGTGTTGTGACGCCTCTACACACACATGAGCTTCCCATTGTTAACCCGTAGGGTTTAATCTGGAGTCGGCCCACCCTCTCTAACAGCTCCAGCTCTTCTGGGAAGGCTTTCCTCAAGGTTTAGGAGTGTGTTTATGGGGATTTTTGCCCATTCTTCTAGAAGCTCATTTGTGAGGTCAGGCACTGATGTTGGACGAGAAGGCCTGGCTCTCAGTATCCGCTCTAATTCATCCCAAAGCTGTTCTATCGGGTTGAGCTCAGGACTCTGTGCAGGCCAGTCCAGTTCCTCCACACCAAACTCCTCATCCATGTCTTTATGGAGCGACGCTTTGAGCACTGGAGCGCAGTCATGCTGGGACAGGAAGGGGCCGTCCACAAACTGATCCCACAAAGTCAGGAGCGTGAAATTGTCCAAAAGGTCTTGGTGAAGCATTAAGAGTTCCTTTCACTGGAACTAAGCGGCCAACCCCTGAAAAACAACCCCACCCCATAATCCCCCCTCCACCAGACTTTACACTTGGCACAATGCAGTCAGGCGAGTCCCGTTCTCCTGGCGACGGCCAAACCCAGACTCGTCCATGGGATTGTCAGACTGAAGCGTGATTGGTCGCTCAGAGAACAGGTCTCACTGCTCTAGAGTCCAGTGGCGGCTGCTTTACTCCACTGCATCCCACGCTTTGCATTGCTCTTGGTGATGTAAGGCTTGGATGAGCTGCTCGGCCATGGAAACCCATTCCATGAAGCGCTCTCCGCTGTTCTTGAGCTCATCTGAAGGCCACAGAAGTCTGGAGGTCTGGAGCTGTTGACTCTGCAGAAAGTTGGAGACTTCTGCGCACTGTGACCCTCAGCATGCGCTGACCCCGCTCTGGGATTTAACACTTCGTGGCTGAGTTGCTGTTGTTCCCAATGGCTTCCACTTTGTTATAATCCCACTAACAGTTGAGCGTGGAATATTTAGAAATAATATTCCACAAAATAATGAGAAAAATAATCTAATTTCTGTTTGGGAACAAGAAACAAGATTTCAATCAGAAATCAGATTATTTTTCTCACCCCATTGGCAGATCATTTTGCCTGTTTTAAGCAAAAACTCTCTTCATTTTGAGTTATTTTCAACAAAACAAGGAAAAATATCTTATGTCATTTTACTGATCTAGTAAATGCATCTTGATTTAAGAATATTTAGATATTTAGACTGGAAACAAGACAACAAATACTAAATAAGAAGAGCATTTTTTGCAGTGCACTGATGTGCTCAGAGCTGAGCCAGAGATTAGAGAGTCTGCAGTAATCCGTCGTCTGTGTGAACCTACAGTGTGTTCTCAGCACATTTACACCTCGTGTTCATGTTTTGACCCAGTTGAATGTGTGTGTGAACGGCAACAGATACCAACTAGATTGGTGTTCACTTTTGCAGAACTCACCACCGCACTGCTGAGTCCTCTGGGTGGTTGCCAGGGTGTTGCTATAGTGCTCTGGGAGGTTGCCAGGGTGTTGCTATGGTGTTCTGGGTGGTTGCCAGGGCTTTGGTATGGTGTTCTGGGAGGTTACCAGGGTGTTGCTATGGTGTTCTGAGTGGTTGCCAGGGCGTTGCTATTGTGTAGCAACGCATTGCTTGGGTGTTTTAGGTGGTTTCTAGGTGGTTGCTAGGGTTTTATGGGTGAAACCCTAGCAACCACCGCGGTTTTATTGGTTTTATTCTAAAACCAAAACCCAATTTATTGCAGATTTTTCAACCAATTTATATAATATTTTTATGTTTATTTCAATTAACAGAAACGTTTTTAATAGTTTTAGTTTTAGTTCACAATAGTCTATAATACCTCTGCTATCTTAGCGGTTGCTAGGGTCTTCTGGATGGTTGAAAGGGGTGTTGCTAGGGTATTCTGGGTGGTTGCTAGGGCTGTTCTGAATGGTTTCAAGGTTTTTGCTAGGGCGTTCGGGATGTTTTGTAGGTGGTTGCTAAGATGTTGCTAGGTGATTGCAAAGGTGTTGCTAGGTGATTGGTGATGTCTGGTTTACTATCTTTGTGGGGACTCTCCATAGACGTTCTGGTTTTTATACCATACAAACTGTACATTCTATCCCCCTGTCCCTGGCCCTAAACCTACCCATCACAGCAAACATTCTTCATTTTTACTTTCTCAAAAAAACTCCTCCGGTGTGATTTATAAACCTTTTGAAAAGTGGGGACCGCTGGCTGGTCCCCATAATGTAGGTAATCTCAGGTTGTACTATCCTTATGGGGACATTTGGTCCTCACAATGTAATATAAACAACACACACACACACACACTCTCTCTGGTGTTCAGAAGATTATTAGTGTATGAAGATGCTTTAATGAAGCTGAACCTGAAGAGCTCAACGACAGCAGCCAATCAGAGTTGACATGTGATTGACAGCTGACCTGAACTCAAGTGTGTGCTATCCACTTCTGCTCTGTTAGACTGATGCTGTGTGTGTGTGTGTGCGTGTGTGTGTCCTTGTGCAGATGCATGATGGGAAGTGCAGACGACGGGACTCATCTACATGCACAGCACACAGTGGAGCATTAAAGGAGCAGCAGGGAGATTTCAGTAGTGTGTGTGTGATGTGTTTGTGTGTGTTAGAGCGTGTGTGTGTGTGTTAGAACATGTGTATGTGAGTGTGTGTGTGTTAGAGTGTGTAAATGCTCAGATTTCAGTAGTGTGTGATGTGTGTGTGTGTGTGTGTGTGTGTGTGTGTGTGTGTGTGTGTGTGTGTGTGTGTGTGATGGGTAGGTTTATGGGCAGTGTAAGGGTATAAAATACGGTTTGTACAATATAAAAACAGTACGCCTATGGAATGTCCCCATATGTTGTGAAAACAAACGTGTGTGTGTGTGTGTGTGTGTGTGTGTGTGTGTGTAAACGCTCCTCTGAGGATCAGAGGCAGATGGCAGAAATCACAGCTTGAGATGAACCTGTGCTCTGTTTGGAGTGACACTCACATCCTCAGTGTTTCCTTATGTTGCTACAGTTCCTCGATTTTGTTCTATTTAGTGATTTAGTGGCTGGCGATTGTAAATTAGAATAACTTCCCTTCCCTCTTGCAGCGACATCTTTTCTCTGATGACGAGGGCGGGGCCACCTGTCACTCACATGAGATCCACCAATAGCAAACCACAACCATCCAATCAATTCCCCACAGACACAACCAAGAAAAATGGCAATATGAATTCACATGCTTCTCACATACTGTTTTTCTTCCACTGTAGGCAAGTATGTGATTATGATAACATTCTAATATTGTGTTGGCTGACCCGTCAAGGCATGGACTCCTCTAGACCCCTGAAGGTGTGCTGTGGTATCTTATGTTAGCAGCAGATCCTTTAAGTCCTGTAAGTTGTGAGGTCGGCCCTCCTCGGACTTGTTTGCTCAGCTCATCCCACAGATGCTCGATTGGATTGAGATCTGGGGAATCTGGAGGCCGAGTCGACGCCTCAAACTGGTTGTTGTGCTCCTCAAACCATTCCTGAAGCATTTGTGCTTTGTGTCAGGAGCATTATCCTGCTGGAAGAGCCACAGCCACCAGAATACCGTTTCCATCAAAGGCTGAACATGGTCTCAGCAATGCTTAGGTAGGTGGAGCGTGTCAAAGGAACATCCACATGGATGGAGGACCCAAGGTTTCCCAGCAGAACATTGGCCAAAGCATCACACTGCCTCCGCCGGCTCACCTTCTTCCCATAGTGCATCCTGGGGCCATGTGTTCCTCAGGTAAGCCACACACACACACACACACACCCGGCCATCCACGTGATGTAGAAGAACACGTGATTCCTCAGACCAGGCCACCTTCTTCCATTGCTCCGTGGTCCAGTTCTGATGCTCACGTGCCGCTGTTGGTGCTTTCGGCGGGGTCAGGGGTCAGAGGTCACCCTGACTGGTCCATACGCCTCAAACTGAGCTGCTCTGTGTATTCTGACAGCTTTCTCTCAGAACCAGCATTAACTTCTGGAGCAGTTTGAGCTCCAGTAGCTCGTCTGTTTGATCGGACCCCACGGGCCAGCCTTCGCTCCCCACGGTCATCAATGAGCCTTGGCCGCCCATGACCCTGTGGCCGGTTCTCCACTGGTCCTTCCTTGGAGCACTTTTGATAGATACTGACCACTGCAGACCGGGAACAGCCCACAAGAGCTGCAGTTTTGGAGATGCTCTGACCCAGTCGTCTAGCCGTCACAATCTGGCCAAACTCGCTCAAATCCTTACGCTTGCCCATTTCTCCTGCTTCACACACATCAACTCTGAGGACTAAATGTTCACTTGCTGCCTAATATATCCCACCCACTAACAGGAGCCGTGATGAAGAGATCATCAGTGTTACTCACTTCACCTGCTTGATCGGTGTGTACCATATGTAGAGTGCTTTTTTCCCCCAAGTATATCGTAAAGATTGCCTAAAAATAATATAATACTATTTTTTATTTAATATATATATATTTTTATTTTTGTGTTTTTCAATACATGTGCGCGCGCGTGTGTGTGATAAATACAGTGAGCTATAGATATTAGTGATGAGTCAGCATACTGGTTTAACCCTGTGTGTTCTGCGCTGCTTACACACACACACACACACACACACACACAAACCAGACCGACACTAGTGACCGGAGCATCACGACACGGGTGAGTCTACACGCGTTTACTACGGGAGGGGTCGATCTCAGTGCATGTGCCAAGATAAAGCTGTTTGAGTGTGTGATGCGCAGTACGGGAGTGTGTGTGTGTGTGTGTGTGTGTGTGTGTGTGTCTCTATAAGTCAGTCTGTCGCCGCACGCGCCGGGAAGCAGCAGCATCAGCAGCATCAGAGCCGGTAAACAGCCGTTCATCTGCTTCAGTCTCGTGATTGTGTGTGTGTGTGTGTGTGTGTGTTCGGGTACAACGAGTAACACTACAGCTGCATCATTTATAGTGTGTGTGATTAGCAAACCGAACTCCTGGAAATAGTTCTATAGCCTATATATGTGTGTGTAATTTGATTGACAGTCATCATGTCACACACACACACGCGCACGCATCGTTTCGTTAATGTGAGTGTATGTGATGCAATCATATTGGTTCTGCATCTGCGGGTGTCGTGGTCACATGATGCGAGTTTATGAACTTGGTACCGGTTTCGTTTTGTGGTTCTGCAATGCGGTGGGTGTGGCCTGCGCGTGCACGCGGACTGCCGGCGTGACGTCACTCGCGGCCGTGATGACGCGATGAAGAGTATTCTGAGGCCATTTCTGTCGTAATCTGATCGGATGTGTTGGCATTGATTACGGTGTGTGCTTGTAGTGATTACAATAATATTTGATAGTTTTAATATTGTGTTTGTTTAACTAGTGTTTCACATGCACAGCGATCTGAAGGTCAGTTTGAGCCGCGGGTGATTGTGGGATTTGATGTTCATTATTATTCATTAGTTCTGCAGTGTGACTCTTTTTGTTTTAGGTGTGTGTGTGTGTGTGTGTGGGCATGTTTTTGTGACATATGAGGACACAAATGTGTATAATGCCATGGGTATGACACAGGTATTACAGGAGAGGGTGAAATATGAGGACACTACCCATGGCCCCACTTTACAAAAGGCTTATAAATCACACAGGAGGAGTTTTTATGAGAAAGTAAAAATGCAGAATGTTTCCTGAGATGGGTAGGTTTAGGGGCAGTGTGTGTGTGTGTGTGTGTCAGCTTGTACAGTGACACCCGTGCACATGTTTGTCTGCCCTTCATTTAGAAACATCTCGTGAGATCAGACTGAAGAACAGCTGCTATTTCTGACTGTAATTCACTTAGAGAATGAGAGCGCTGCTCAACTCGCCCTAGATTTAATGATTGTTCTGCTTCTCGTCACTGTTTTCAGACAGTTTTGTGTTCAGAAACCTCTCTGAGTGCAAAAGGACATTATAGGACAGTAAAGGGGGAATTATTTAACATATTGCACCCCTAAAATCAAAAGGACAAATACGAAATGCTATTTTTTTATAAGGAAAATTAGTATCCTATTTTAATTGCATTACTATTTTTTTTGTCTTTCAACATAATATTCATTACATTAATTTACTTACAAAAACACATCTCATTCTCATTATTTTAATGCATCTTGACGTTTTATGTACTTATAATTGTACATTTATAATTGTTTTTTTCCCCTCAATGCTGATTAACATCATGTTCATACAACCACATAGTAACACACAAAAACACTTAGAACAACGTTGCAACTGCATAGCAACACCCTGGCAACCACCTAGGAACACCCTACTATAAACTATGCAGATCATCTTAGCAATGGCATAGCAACACCATGGCAACCACAAAGGAACACCCTACTATAAACATACAGAACACATTAGCAACTGCATAGCAACACCCTGGTAACCAGCTAGAAACACCCTACTATAAACATGCAGAACACATTAGTAACTGCATAGAAACACCCTGGCAACCACTTAGGAACACCTTACTATAAACCGTGCAGAACATCTTTGCAACTGCATAGCAACACTATGGCAACCACCTAGGAACACACTATAATTACTCAGAACTCTTTGGCAGCTGCACAGTAACACCCTAGCAACCACCTAGGTACACCCTACTACAAACACACAGAACACCTTAGCTGCTGCATAGCAACACCCTGGCAACCACCTAGGTACACCCTATTAAAAACAATCAGAACATATTAGCAGCTGCATAGCAACACCCTGGCAGCCACCTAGGAACTAAAATCCATGCAGAACACTTTAGCAAACTGCAGAGCAACACCCTGGCAACCACCAAGGTACACCCTACTAAATAACATGCATAACATATTAGCAGATGCATAGCAACACACTAGCAACCACCTGGAAACACCTTACTAAAACCATGCAGAACACTTTAGCAGCTGCATAGCAACACCCTGGCAATGGGAACACATGGGAACACCCGTCTAAAACAATATAGAACACCATAGCAACACTCTAGCAACCACCAAGAAACACGCTAAAACATCTCATAGTACCTTAGCAACCGCATACCACTCTTCCAACCACCTAGCAAAGCACTAAATAGAACTCAGAACATCACAGCAATTGCATAGCAACACCCTGGCAACCACCTAGGAACACCCTACTAAAAACCACGCAGAACACATTAGCAACTGCATAGCAACACCATAGCAACCATTTAGTAACACACACGAAAAAATCTCTCAGAACATCATTGCAACTGCGTAGCAACCACACAAAACATTTCTCAAACACCTTAGCAACTGCATAGGAAAACCCCAACACACAAAGAACCATTCTACACCCTAGCAACCGCTTGATACGTTATTTACTTTACATTTATAATTGTCATTACTCTCAGTGGTGATTCCCATTACGTTCTCATTACTTTAATACAATGATTTTTAAAAATTAATATTCACGTGAATTAAAGGCAGTACAACAAATATTTTACACTATAAATAATATTAATCGGCTTTACAGTAATGAGAATCGGGTGACGTGAGAGTCTCTTATTCACTTTGCTTCTTGCGTTATGAGTACATTTACATTTACATTTACATTTATGCATTTGGCAGACGCTTTTATCCAAAGCGACTTACATTGCATTTTTAAGGTACACATTTTACATTTTTGTAAATTCTTACAAAATTAGTAAGTTGGAAGATTATCACCAAAAGCAATGATTCGTTACTTAGTCAAACAAATCTCAGTAAGCACAGTGGAATTATTATTATTATTATTATTATTATTATTATTATTATTATTATTATTATTTCTGGTGTATATGATGTTTATTAGTGTCAGGTTTGATCTGCCATAATAATAAATAGAGTCTGGACTCATGAATAATGCATTGAGGGTGATTTAACTGCCGGGTTTATTTGTTGTGTTCTAGATCAGAGAAGAGCAATGGAGAGGTTTGGTGACGTGTGTGTGTGTGTGTGTGTGTGTGTGTGTGTGTGTGTGTGTGTTTGTGTGTATCCGGCGCTCTTCAGCTGTGCAGGAAGCTCTTAAAGACACACAGCTGTATCGGAGCAGCTGATTGGCTGAGAGCCGTGTCCTCTGCAGAGAGACAAAGACACATCTCAAGGACTAGCAGACTAGATATAAACCAGATCATCATACCAGAAACCAGAACAAACCACTGTGGCAGCTCAGGTTAAAGGGTTACTTCAGTGATTTAGCATTAAAGGGTTAGTTCACCCAAAAATGAAATTTATGTCATTAAATTTGTCGCCGTGTTTGTGTTCAATCCTCAAATAAAGATTCGAATTGATTCATGATTCGGATCGCGTGTCAAACTGCTGAAATCACGAGACATTGGAGATCCGAATCATGAATTGATTCGCTGACTCATAACCGTTTGAATCTTTATCTGAGGACTGAACACAAACGCGGAAGAGAAGCCAATGCTGAATAAAGTCGTAGTTTTTGTTATTTTTGGACCCAAATGTATTTTGGATGCTTCAAGAGACTCTAATTAACCCACTGATGTCTCATATGGACTACTGTGATGATGTTTTTATTCCCTTTCTGGACATGGACAGTATAGTGTGCATACACTTGCATACGCTCTCGGACTAAATATAAAATATCTTAAACTGTGTGTGAAGATGAGCGGAGGTCTTACGGGTGTGGAACGAAAGTCATTAATGACATACATTTAATTTTTGGGTGAACTAACCTTTTAAGATTTGTATTTAAACTGGGTCATTAATGTAGATTATTTTTGAATTTAGTACCTTCTAGAGAAAAGAGAAAGAGCTCAAAAACGAGTTTAAAACACAAGCTATAATGACAGGGATACAATCTTAGTTTCGTCACATTTGCTGTTGTTAACACTATCGGGTCGGTTTAGGGTTTAGTGTGTGTGTACGTTAAAAAACCAACATAACAAAACATGCCAGATTCACACACGTCTGTTCCGGAAAAACCACTGAGCTTTTAGCGCCACCCAGTGGACATTTCACTTTGAAACTGTCGTGATATGTACCTATAGTACGTATTTTGTGGTTTTCAAAAATGTTGCCTTCATGCTTAATATCATGCTTAATATGTACCGTGGTTTTCTATGGTATGTTATGGTAATAATACTATATAAATATGAAACATTGCATTTTTTTATTATGCAGTTTAGTGTTGGTTTCATCGTTTTGTGTGTGATGGTTGGAGCAGGGTTTCCCAAATATGATAACACGCTTATAATTAAATCATAAAAAGGAATGTGCATGAAAACTGAACTCAAAACTAGTGCAGCATTTATGATTTCTCAGTGTCTTATATGAAAAAACAGTCTTATCCTTATCCATCTGACTGTATGCTTTACAAATATAGAGACCATATAGTCATCATAGGTTCTACCTAAATACTATAGTAAAACTATTGTAACACCACTGTCATCCACAACAACAAAATCAAGAAATGTGATGCGTTTCACAGTGTTTGAAGATCATTTTAAATGAATTTATTGTGACTGCATGACATGGTAGCATAACTGATGCTATACTTACTGTGGTATTTTGGCAGAGACTGTGTTTACCATGGTACAGTTTTGTAAATGAGTGTCTGAATGAGCACAACGCTCATAATCTCACAAACGTGCTGTCACGGGTTTGTTTGTTTTGACAGATTAATATCACAGACGCACTACAGAAAACATCTGAATATCTGCAGAGTCAGGCATTTACAGTCAGATCTGTGAAGGTGTAAACTGATGTCCCAAGTCATTCATAACTAGTGCTAGTGCTCATAATGATTCAATGTGTAACTCGATTGTGTAACTGCAGTAAGCTAGTAACTAGCAACGACCTAGCAACACACTAAAAATCGCTCAGAACACCTTGGGAAATGCATAGAAACCACTTAGGAACACACTAAAAACCACTCAGAACAACTTAGCAACTGCATAGCAACACACTAGAAACCACCTTGGAACATACAATAACCATTCAAAACACCTCTGCAACTGCATAGCAACACTCTAGCAACCACCTAGTAACACAATACAATTCACTCAGAACAACTTAGCAACTGCATAGCAACACACTAGAAACCCCCTTTGAACATACAATAACCATTCAAAACACCTCTGCAACTGCATAGCAACACTCTAGCAACCACCTAGTAACACAATACAATTCACTCAGAACAACTTAGCAACTGCATAGCAACACACTAGAAACCACCTTGGAACATACAATAACCATTCAAAACACCTCTGCAACTGCATAGCAACACTCTAGCAACCACCTAGTAACACAATACAATTCACTCAGAACAACTTAGCAACTGCATAGCAACACACTAGAAACCACCTAAGAATATACTAAAATCACTCAGAGCACCTTAGCAACTGCATAGGAACCACCTAAGAACACACTCTAGCAACTGCATAGCAATCCCCTAGAAACCACATAGGAACATAATAAAAACCCTCAGAAAACACTTTAGCAACTGCATAGGAACACTCTAGCAACCACCTAGTAACACAATACAATTCACTGTGATCAACTTAGCTACTGCATAGCAACACCAAGCAGCTACCTCAGAAAAAACATTCAGAACATTTTAGGGACTGCATAGAAACACCCTGGCAACCACCGAGCAAGATCACCAAGGAATACGTTAGCAACTACATAGCAACACCCTGGCAACCACCTAGCAACACACTAAAAACCCTCACAACACATTTTAGCAGCTGCATAGCAATGCCGTAGAAACCACCTTGTAATATAATAAAAATCATTCAGAACAACTTAGTAACTGCTGCTACACCATAGAAACCACCTAGCAACACACTAAAAATCATTCAGAACATTCTAGCAACTGCTTAGCAACACCCTGGAAACCAGCCACATCACAGCAGTGAGTTTTGCAGAGTTTTCTTCAGAATCAAGTTCAGCAGTTGTAGTTTTCTGATAAATCGCCATTTAAAATCTTTTTAATTTATCCGAAAACCTTCAGTAGATTTGTCTTCTGTCCTCTAATTAATTACACTGCAAAAATGCTTTTCTTAGTCAGTATTTTTGTCTCGTTTCTAGTCCAAACATCTACAAATTCTTAAAACAAGAAGCATTTACTAGACAAGCAAAAGTAATTGTCTTGTTTTGGGGAGTTTTTGTTTAAAATAAGATAAATAATCTGCCAATGGAGTAAGAAAAATAGTCTGGCAATTCACTGCTAATTTCACAGTACTTAGTCGAGAATTTCAACAGTCAGCAACACACTAAAACCCCGCAGAACATCTTAGCAACTGCATAGCTAGCAACACCTTAGCAACACAATAAAAACACTCAGAATACCTTCAAAATGGCATAGCAGCACCCTGGCATCCACCTTAAAACCACAACTGTATAGCAACAGAATAAAATGCACTCAGAACAACTTTACAACTGCATAGCTACACTCTAGCAACCACCTAGTAAAACCTTAAAAATAGCTCAGAACACCTTGGAAACTGCATAGAAACCGCTTAGGAACACACTAAACACCACTCAGAACAACAAAATACACAACAATACACAAAAAAATCACTCAGAACAACTTAACAACTGCATAGAAACACCCTGGCAACCACCTATGAACACACCAAAAAGAACCAACACTTCTTGTATAGCAACACCCTGGCAACCACCTATGAACACGCTAAAAACACAACTGCATAGCAACAGACTAAAAACAACTTAACAACTGCATAGCAACACCCTGGCAACCACCAAGAACACTAAATAATTCAGAACACAGCAACACACTTTAACAACTGCATAGCAACACCTTAGCAACCACCCTTATTCCCTCAGCACAGGTAACCCCTCACACACTCTCAATCGCAGTCACTCACACACACTTACACATATGCACGCACGCACGCACACACACACACACACACACACACACACACACTCAATCACTTTCACACCAGACACACAATTACTCTCACACACACACATGCGCGCGCACACACTCAATCGCACACACACACACACACACTCACACACACATACTCAGTTACTAGCGCGCACACACATGTTGGTCTATGTGGTTTACAGGGACTCCCATAGGCGTAATGGTTTTTATACTGTACAAACCGTATTTTCTATCCCCTTACACTGCCCCTAAACCTACCCATCACACACACACACACTGCCCCTAAACCTACCCATCACACACACACACACACACACACACACACACACACACACACACACACACACACACACACACACACACACACACACACTGCCCCTAAACCTACCCATCACAGGAAACATTCTGCATTTTTACTTTCTCAAAAAACATCATTTAGTGTGTTTTTAAGGCCATTTGAATTATGAGGACATTTGATATGTCCTCATAAACCACATTTATAGTGTAATACCAGTGTAATACCCATGTAGTAATACAAATTTGTGTCCTCATAAACCACATAAACAGGCTCACACACACACACACACACACACACACACACACACACACACACACACACACACACACACACACACACACACACACACACACACACACACACACACACACACACAGTCCCACAGTGGCAGAATCTATATTTGTCCTCCTCTACAGAAATGAAAGAGGCATTCTAATGAAGGACAGGAAGCGCAGCGGCTGGTTTCCTGTTTGCTCTGTTTGATGACGCGTCAGATGTGATGAAGAGCTTTCATCTTCCTCATCCGATGGGATTCTTTCACTTCTCCCTCATTTGATCTTTTCCTGCTCTTTGGATCTATCCCAGAGTTCTCGGTCTGTTTGCATGACACAGATGCATTTGCTGAGTTATGACACCGTTTGTGTGCATCCCATAATGCCAAAGCGTCTGTGCAGATAAATGTCAAAACTCACTGCCCTACAGAGGAACACAACGGGGACATTAATATTAATATTCATGATCCTGAGCAGCATTGGTCATGCATCAGTGGGAAATGGATTATGAATGTTAAAGCGGCGGTTCTGTGGTTTTTCTAGGCTTGGCTGTGTTTATGGGGCGCAGTATAACGTGTCATAAAGGTAGGGTAGGTAAGAATTGGTTAAAAAACTTTTTTTCCAAATTTGTTTAAACTTTCTTTATATATCAATACATAATTAAAATGTAAGTACTCTGAAAAAGAAAGTATAACATTTGAGTGTCTGTAGACCTCTCACGACTGTTTTAAAGACAGCTCATTATTTCCATTCACCCCACCTTCTCCCTTCTGGGCTCTTTCTAAAGCCACGCCCCCAAACACATGAACCCGCCTCACTGACCAATCAGCTGGAAGACGCATTATTGACCTGAGAGGGCTGAGACGGCACTAATCAATGTAGTGTCAGAATAACATGTAATAAAGCATCTATCTTTATCAGTATGAATATAAACAGATAAGATGTCTTTAGTACGCACTATCCAGCTAGAATACCGAAACTGGTAAAGTTTAAAATATATTTTTGTTTAATTCGGTAACGAGCTAGTTATATTTATAAGGAAAAGCTAAAAACGGGTAGCATCATGTTTTTCCAATAGCATCAGTTATACTGTGATGAAGATGAATTTGGTGTAAGATTCATAACATACACTGTGTTTTGCATGTAAGAGTTTCCGTGATGAAAGCATTGCTGATTAGCAGTAGCTAACGCTAACTTAGCTCTAAAACAGTTCCTGGATGCGGTGTACTAGCTTTTACACATGCATTCTGTTATCTAAAGTTACATTTTGCGCAATTCAACACGACAGCGATCAACTTGAGCTAAGCATATTGAGTATTTATCATCTCTACTAATGGCTAAGTGTATAATATTGCAACTTTATGCTCAGTAATGTTATGTTAGCTATATTAGGCAGCTTCATGTGCTAGCTATACACGCTTCATGAAAAGATAAACCAAAAAAAATTATAATCAAAATGAAAGATGACCTGTCCAGCAGAAATACAGCAGCAATGTAGTTCCCTCAGTTCGCCATCGTGTGAAAGCCACGCCCATATTTACTCGCGTTTGATTTCTTTGTTTAGACTTTCTGTGCATTGCCTTTACATGTAGATCTGCTGTCTTCCTGTTTTGCATTGTTTGCCTTCGCTGACTGCTAAACCCGGCACCGTGCATTTTGAATCCTTTTGCTCTTACTAGGGGTGTGCGCTCATGTGGGCGGGTCCTGTAGCGAAAGCGGTGGTTGCCATGGTAGCGAGAGAGAGTGACAGTCGCCCAAGCCAATCACTTGATTCGTCCCGAAGGAAAATAATGAGCGGTGTTAATTGCAGATTAAAGTCTAGAGTCACTCGGTTTTTATACTCTCCTTTTCAGAGTACTTACATTTTAATTATGTATTTTTTTTTATTTTTTTTATTTAGTTCTTTTTGGTCAACAATCAAAATTCCAGTTGCAATCATTTTACACAAAATAGCACTAGTCATATGGGTACATACATACAATACTGCATATGCATGCACACATACATAACCATAAAATAAATACATTTTTTTTTTTTTTTTTATAAAAAATAAAAAAAATAAAGTTTACACTCTTATTGACCAAAGGTGTAGGCTGAAGCTAAAGCTTATTATGCATACCCTTAACTCCACACAAGCTGCACTAATTGACATTAATTTAATACATCAAATATCAGATATTCTCAATGTGTGTTTGGAAGAACATACATCGTTATTATTATATTTTTCATATTTATTATTATTATTATTACCATTATCATTTCCATTACCACTACCATCAGTCATCATTGCCATCATCATTTGTTATATTTTTTCATAACTAGTCCTTTATAAATTATTTTAAACTGTATTAATGAATTAGCCTTTTTTAATTCATCAGGGAAGCTATTCCACACCTGAACACCTTTATTTGATGGGCAGTTTCTTCTTAAATTGGTTCTACAATATGGTATATCAAACACATATGTCCCTCTAAGAGCATAATTACTGTCTCTCAAATTAAACAAATTAAATGTATTGACATATAAAGAAAGTTTAAACAAATTTGGACAAAACGCAATGGTCTTAGATTGGTCAGATGGCCAAATGTAGTTTCCTGTATTTTTATTGGCTGAAGTGCCGAGCACAGGTTAAGGCCACGCCCCTTCCCATTACAGCAGAAGTCACATCTGCGGAGACTAGCGAGGGTTTATGATGTCACCAACCCAGGAAGAAGCTTGTTGTAGTCCAAACCGGCCATTTTTGTAGGCAATAAACTGCAGTAACTATAAAAGACAATATCTCCGTTTGCAGTGAACTTTCAGCGCTGTAACTTTGCAGAGACGGTTTATGCTCAAGCAGCGACATTACACACTAACTAAAGTTACACAAGTCACATCACAGCAACATTACACACTAACTAAAGTTAAACAAGTCAAATCACATGCAGACACCTCTTTAAATTCATCTTCTCTGATCGTCTGTGTAAGAATATTCACCTTAAAACATCAGAGATTAGCATTAAGGTCAAAGGTCAGCTGGAGATGCAGAGTTGTTGTATTTAAAGGAGTAGTACATTTGCTGCAGGTGTTCATGTGTGTGTGTGTGTGTGTGTCTGATCACAGTTTGATTCGCCATGACGACAGAAACAGAGAGTAAAGCAGAGCAGGGGGCCAGTGCGGCTCCGCCCCTCGACAACCAGCTTCCTCCTGCCGCCGCCCACAGCACACCTGTGAGGAAAGAACAGGTACACCCTCTGATCGTCACGGTAACGCTACAGCATACATCACATAGAGACACGCATCATAAACACACACACACACACACACACACACACACACACACACACACACACACACACACACTCTCATACACTCTTACTCACTCAAACATACTCTTGTGTGCACACACACACACACACACACACACACACACACACACTCTCATACACTCTTACTCACTCAAACATACTCTTGTGTGCACACACACACACACACACACACACACACACACACACACACACACTCTCATACACTCTTACTCACTCAAACATACTCTTGTGTGCACACACACACACACACACACACACACACACACACACACACACGCGTTTGTTTTTGTGAAATGTGGGGACATTCTATAGGCGTAATGGTTTTTAAACTGTACAAACCGTATTTTATTACACAAAAATATTTCACCAAAACATGCCCACACTGACTCACACACACTCGCACACACACACACTCAGGTGTCAGTGTGTCATTATATGTGTGTGTTTCTCTGTGACGGTCAGGCCGGGGAGTGTGAGGTGGGCGGAGTCCCGCAGGGGAGAGCCAATCAGCAGCTGCCCGAGGACGACGCCGCCTCCCATTGGTCCTCCTCCAGTAAACTGACCCGATCTCCGGTGAAAGTGACCAAGAAACCCAAGAACATGCAGTGCAAGATCACACTCCTGGACGGCTCCGACTACACCTGCGTGGTGGAGGTGAGACACACACACACACACACACACACACACACACACACACACACTGCAAGATCACACTCCTGGACGGCTCCGACTACACCTGCGTGGTGGAGGTGAGACACACACACACACACACACACACACACACACACACACACACACACACACTGCAAGATCACACTCCTGGACGGCTCCGACTACACCTGCGTGGGGGAGGTGACACACACACACACACACACACACTCACACACACACACTGCAAGATCACACTCCTGGACGGCTCCGACTACACCTGCGTGGTGGAGGTGAGACACACACACACACACACACACACACACACACACTCTGCAAGATCACACTCCTGGACGGCTCCGACTACACCTGCGTGGTGGAGGTGAGACACACACACACACACACACACACACACACACACACACACACTCTGCAAGATCACACTCCTGGACGGCTCCGACTACACCTGCGTGGTGGAGGTGAGACACACACACACACACACACACACACACTCTGCAAGATCACACTCCTGGACGGCTCCGACTACACCTGCGTGGTGGAGGTGAGACACACACACACACACACACACACACACACACACTCTGCAAGATCACACTCCTGGACGGCTCCGACTACACCTGCGTGGTGGAGGTGAGACACACACACACACACACACACACACACACACACACTCTGCAAGATCACACTCCTGGACGGCTCCGACTACACCTGCGTGGTGGAGGTGAGACACACACACACACACACACACACACACTCTGCAAGATCACACTCCTGGACGGCTCCGACTACACCTGCGTGGTGGAGGTGAGACACACACACACACACACACACACACACACACACACACACACACACACACTCTGCAAGATCACTCTCCTGGACGGCTCCGACTACACCTGCGTGGTGGAGGTGAGACACACACACACACACACACACACACTGCAAGATCACACTCCTGGACGGCTCCGACTACACCTGCGTGGTGGAGGTGAGACACACACACACACACACACACTCACACACACACACTGCAAGATCACACTCCTGGACGGCTCCGACTACACCTGCGTGGTGGAGGTGAGACACACACACACACACACACACACACACACACACACACACACACACACACTGCAAGATCACACTCCTCGAGGACTCCGACTACACCTTTGTGGTGGAGGTGAGACATACACACACACACACACACACACACACACACTCACACATACACACTGCAAGATCACACTCCTGTACGGCTCCGACTACACCTGCGTGGTGGAGGTGAGACGAGACACACACACACACACACACACACACACACACACACACACACACACACACACTGCAAGATCACACTCCTCGAGGACTCCGACTACACCTTTGTGGTGGAGGTGAGACGAGACACACACACACACACACACACACACACACACACACACTGCAAGATCACACTCCTCGAGGACTCCGACTACACCTGCGTGGTGGAGGTGAGACACACACACACACACACACACACACACACACACACACACACACACACTGCAAGATCACACTCCTCGAGGACTCCGACTACACCTTTGTGGTGGAGGTGAGACATACACACACACACACACACACTCACACATACACACTGCAAGATCACACTCCTGTACGGCTCCGACTACACCTGCGTGGTGGAGGTGAGACACAAACACACACACACACACACAAACACACACACACTGCAAGATCACACTCCTTGACGGCTCCGACTACACCAGTGTGGTGGAGGTGAGACATACACACACTCTCACACACACCAACACACACACACACACACTTCTTTAGTGACATTGTTGATCTTGTGTCTAAAGACACAATGCCAGCGCCGCCGCTGGCTCCTGTAAACCCAACCAAGCTCGTTGATGTGTGTGTGTGTGTTGTGCGAGTGTGTGTGTGTGTTGATCCAGAAGAAATGACCATATAAGGAGTTCCGCCCTTTATGACATCATACAGGGCCATACTAAAAAAAAACTCCCTGAAACTTGTCTGAATCCTGAAGGAGTGTATTCGGCACAGAAATATTTGGCCAACTTGTGTTTTGAAACTCAGTCCATGTTTATCGTGAGAACTCTTGAACAGTGTAAATAAGCCAGAATGCAGGAAATGGCGTTAGACATCCGCTTTAATTTGATTATTTCTCTCTCTACAGAAGCGCGATAAAGGTCAGATTCTGTTCGACAAAGTGTGTGAACATCTCAATCTCCTGGAGAAAGATTACTTCGGCATCACATTCCGCGATGTGGAGAATCAAAAGGTACAAGTTCACTCACACAGACGCAGTGAAGCTTTGATTCAGTGAGTCGTGATTCATCTGAACGCTTCGTTCGTTTCAGAACTGGCTGGATCCTGCCAAAGACATGAAGAAGCAGATCCGAGGTGAAGCGGAGAAACATCTGCTGCGCTTGAGCTCGTGATCTTTATATTTTCTATTTATATTTCTATTGTTTTCTTTATATTTCTCCTCAGGTGTCGCTTGGAACTTCTCATTCAACGTGAAGTTTTATCCTCCAGAACCGGCGCTGCTGTCTGAAGACATCACCAGGTCCGACTCATTCACACTCAGATCTGTACAAATATGAAGTAGAAAAAGATTAAAGCAGGGCTCGACATTAACGCTTAAGTGGATTTATTGAAGGGGACTCGCCTGCCGCCCCCTACTGGTGGTTTAGTTTCATGTTTAAACATACTTATCAACATTTCTTATTTCTTATTCAAAAATACAAATCTCACAACATTATTTTAATGCAGTTGTAATTTTTCAATGTAAATTATTTAATTAGATTCAGGGCTTGACATTAAGCATGTTCATGCGCTTGTCCAAGTAAAAAATGTGTTTGTCCAGAAAAAAGTTCGAAATCTTTTTAATTGAGTGTGTGTGTGTGTGTGTGTGTGTGTGTGTGTGTGTGTGTGTGTGTGTGTGTGTGTGTGTGTGTGTGTGTGTGTGTGTGTGTGTGTGTGTGTGTGTGTGTGTGTGTGTGTGTGTGTGTGTGTGTGTTGTAACTATAATTTATTCTGAAGCAATATTCTCACCAGTGTTCAATCAGCTTTGACATATTTAAATCTGCATATTTGTGATTTTTATTTTTTTATTGAATCATTTGAAATTTGTGATATTTGTACCTTTTATAAAGGGCATTTCCCCCTAATCTTATTAAATATAGGCTATGCTTCAGGTTTAATTTGATATTGTTAAATTTGATCAATACATTAAATTAAATTAAGACACTATAAGGGCTGTTAACAATACAATTATATAATTTACACTGAAAAATTACAACTGCATTAAATAATGTTTTGAAATTTGTAGTTTTAAAAAGACAAAAAAGAAATGTTGGAAAGTATGTTTAAACATAAAACTAAACCTCCAGTAGGGGGCAGCAGATGGCTGTCTTAATGAGTGAGTCACTGAGTCGTTCATTCAAACGATTCATTCAAACACTGAATCGGTCAGTAAAACACTTGGTGCTGTGAGACGCGTGTGAATGATTCTCGCTGCTGAAATGGAAGAAAAGCACTCAATATTGCATCTTAAATCTAAGTGACTTTAAGTAAATGTAAGTGATTGTTAATTAATTGTTTACGAAACTGTCATATAAAAGCAGTGTCACTTTCAGTCGTGATGGTCTTCAGGAAACAGCTTAAACGCTTGTGTTGTAATCTTTCCTCGAGAGGCTGCACGAGCGTCAAAAGCGCGACCTTATTATCGTCAGTTCATCATATATTATCGACTATCGATCGCCACTTACACTAAATTAATGCTCAATCATTCGTGCATTTTGGTGATTCGCTAGTTAATTTTTGTTTTAATCAGGCTCTTGTCTGTCGGGCAAGTAAAATTATTTTTCATTTGTCCCTTCAAAAAATCCACTTAGACAAGCGGACAAGCGTTAATGTCGAGCCCTGAGATTGTTAACAGCCCTATAGTGTCTTATTTTAATTTAATGTATTGATCAAATGTAAGAATATAAAATGAAACCTAAAAGCATAGCCTATATTTAATAAGATTAGGGGAAAATGCCCTTTATAAAAGGTAAAAATATCACAAATATGCAGATTTAACTCTGGTGAGAATATTACTTCAGAATAAATGATATTTACAACACACAAAAATAAAAATCAAACTTACTTCTGGACAAGTGAATGACATGAACATCCTTAAAGCGATAGTTCAGCCAATAATGAGCCTGATGTTGATCTGCTGACCCCAGGGCATCATAGGTGTGTGTGTTTCTTCAGGAGAACACTGATGAAGATTTTTAACTCAACCGTTGCTGTCTGCCGGTCATAATGATGTGAATCGGGAACAATTCTATAAGAGTAAAAAAACATGCTTAGACAACACACACACACACACACACACCTGCTGCTCATGACGACACACTGATGTCTAAAGACACGAACCGATCGGTGTCTGAGAGAAACTCAACAGTATTTATGATATTTTTACCTCATATCAGACGAATCTCATATAGTGTTCCCGTCCGCTGTTACATCCGTCTGTCGAGGTGAAACTGAGGCGATCATAGATATATATTATGTAGACTCATCATTCGGTCGATTTGTGCAGGCTCTAATGAGGAATATATATATATATATCTATGATCACGCCAGTTTGACGGCAGTAATAGCGGATGGGAACACTAGATGAGATTCGTCTGATATGAGGATCTATATATATATATATCTATGATCACGCCAGTTTGACGGCAGTAATAGCGGATGGGAACACTAGATGAGATTCGTCTGATATGAGGATCTATATATATATATCTATGATCACGCCAGTTTGACGGCAGTAATAGCGGATGGGAACACTAGATGAGATTCGTCTGATATGAGGATCTATATATATATATATCTATGATCACGCCAGTTTGACGGCAGTAATAGCGGATGGGAACACTAGATGAGATTCGCCTGATATGAGGGTCTATATATATATATATCTATGATCACGCCAGTTTGACGGCAGTAATAGCGGATGGGAACACTAGATGAGATTCGTCTGATATGAGGTCTATATATATATATCTATGATCACGCCAGTTTGACGGTAGTAATAGCGGATGGGAACACTAGATGAGATTCGTCCGATATGAGGATCTATATATATATATATCAATGATCACACCAGTTTGACGGCAGTAATAGCGGATGGGAACACTAGATGAGATTCGCCTGATATGAGGATCTATATATATATATATATATATCTATGATCACGCCAGTTTGACGGCTGTAATAGCGGATGGGAACACTAGATGAGATTCGCCTGATATGAGGATCTATATATATATATCTATGATCACGCCAGTTTGACGGCAGTAATAGCGGATGGGAACACTAGATGAGATTCGCCTGATATGAGGATCTATATATATATATCTATGATCACGCCAGTTTGACGGCAGTAATAGCGGATGGGAACACTAGATGAGATTCGCCTGATATGAGGGTCTATATATATATATCTATGATCACGCCAGTTTGACGGCAGTAATAGCGGATGGGAACACTAGATGAGATTCGTCTGATATGAGGTCTATATATATATATCTATGATCACGCCAGTTTGACGGTAGTAATAGCGGATGGGAACACTAGATGAGATTCGTCCGATATGAGGATCTATATATATATATATCTATGATCACACCAGTTTGACGGCAGTAATAGCGGATGGGAACACTAGATGAGATTCGCCTGATATGAGGATCTATATATATATATCTATGATCACGCCAGTTTGACGGCAGTAATAGCGGATGGGAACACTAGATGAGATTCGCCTGATATGAGGATCTATATATATATATATCTATGATCACGCCAGTTTGACGGCTGTAATAGCGGATGGGAACACTAGATGAGATTCGCCTGATATGAGGATCTATATATATATATCTATGATCACGCCAGTTTGACGGCAGTAATAGCGGATGGGAACACTAGATGAGATTCGTCTGATATGAGGATCTATATATATATATCTATGATCGCCCCAGTTTGACGGCAGTAATAGCGGATGGGAACACTAGATGAGATTTGTCTGATATGAGGATCTATATATATATATATATCTATGATCGCCCCAGTTTGACGGCAGTAATAGCGGATGGGAACACTAGATGAGATTCGTCTGATATAAGGATCTATATATATATATCTATGATCGCCCCAGTTTGACAGCAGTAATAGCGGATGGGAACACTAGATGAGATTCGTCTGATATGAGGATCTATATATATATATCTATGATCACGCCAGTTTGACAGCAGTAATAGCGGATGGGAACACTAGATGAGATTCGCCTGATATGAGGATCTATATATATATATATATATCTATGATCACGCCAGTTTGACGGTAGTAATAGCGGATGAGAACACTAGATGAGATTCGTCTGATATGAGGATCTATATATATATATCTTTGATCGCCCCAGTTTGACGGCAGTAACAGCGGATGGGAACACTAGATGAGATTCGTCTGATATGAGGATCTATATATATATATATATATATATATATATATATATATGATCACGCCAGTTTGACGGTAGTAATAGCGGATGGGAACACTAGATCAGATTCGTCTGATATGAGGATCTATATATATATATCTATGATCGCCCCCGTTTGACGGCAGTAATAGCGGATGGGAACACTAGATGAGATTCGCCTGATATGAGGATCTATATATATATATATATGATCACGCCAGTTTGACGGCAGTAATAGCGGATGGGAACACTAGATGAGATTCGCCTGATATGAGGATCTATATATATATATATCTATGATCACGCCAGTTTGACGGCAGTAATAGCGGATGAGAACACTAGATGAGATTCGCCTGATATGAGGATCTATATATATATATCTATGATCGCCCCAGTTTGACGGCAGTAATAGCGGATGGTAACACTAGATGAGATTTGTCTGATTTGAGGATCTATATATATATATATCTATGATCACGCCAGTTTGACGGCAGTAATAGCGGATGGGAACACTAGATGAGATTCGTCTGATATGAGGATCTATATATATATATCTATGATCGCCCCAGTTTGACGGGAGTAATAGCGGATGGGAACACTAGATGAGATTCGTCTGATACGAGGCTCTATATATATATATCTATGATCGCCCCAGTTTGACGGCAGTAATAGCGGATGGGAACACTAGATGAGATTCGCCTGATACGAGGCTCTATATATATATATATCTATGATCGCCCCAGTTTGACGGCAGTAATAGCGGATGGGAACACTAGATGAGATTCGCCTGATATGAGGATCTATATATATATATCTATGATCACGCCAGTTTGACGGCAGTAATAGCGGATGGGAACACTAGATGAGATTCGCCTGATATGAGGATCTATATATATATATCTATGATCACGCCAGTTTGACGGTAGTAATAGCGGATGGGAACACTAGATGAGATTCGCCTGATATGAGGATCTATATATATATATCTATGATCACGCCAGTTTGACAGCAGTAATAGCGGATGGGAACACTAGATGAGATTCGCCTGATACGAGGCTCTATATATATATATATCTATGATCGTCCCAGTTTGACGGCAGTAATAGCGGATGGGAACACTAGATGAGATTCACCTGATATGAGGATCTATATATATATATATCTATGATCACGCCAGTTTGACGGCAGTCATAGCGGATGGGAACACTAGATGAGATTCGCCTGATACGAGGATCTATATATATATATCTATGATCACGCCAGTCTGACGGCAGTAATAGCGGATGGGAACACTAGATGAGATTCGCCTGATACGAGGATCTATATATATATATCTATGATCGCCCCAGTTTGACGGCAGTAATAGCGGATGGGAACACTAGATGAGATTCGTCTGATATGAGGATCTATATATATATATCTTTGATCGCCCCAGTTTGATCGCCCCAGTTTGATGAGGATCTATATATATATATCTTTGATCGCCCCAGTTTGACGGCAGTAATAGCGGATGGGAACACTAGATGAGATTCGTCTGATATGAGGATCTATATATATATATCTATGATCGCCCCAGTTTGACGGCAGTAATAGCGGATGGGAACACTAGATGAGATTCGCCTGATTTGAGGATCTATATATATATATATCTATGATCACGCCAGTTTGACGGCAGTAATAGCGGATGGGAACACTAGATGAGATTCGCCTGATATGAGGATCTATATATATATATCTATGATCACGCCAGTTTGACGGTAGTAATAGCGGATGGGAACACTAGATGAGATTCGTCTGATATGAGGATCTATATATATATATCTATGATCACGCCAGTTTGACGGCAGTAATAGCGGATGGGAACACTAGATGAGATTCGCCTGATATGAGGATCTATATATATATATATCTATGATCACGCCAGTTTGACGGCAGTAATAGCGGATGGGAACACTAGATGAGATTCGCCTGATATGAGGATCTATATATATATATCTATGATCACGCCAGTTTGACGGTAGTAATAGCGGATGGGAACACTAGATGAGATTCGTCTGATATGAGGATCTATATATATATATCTATGATCACGCCAGTTTGACGGCAGTAATAGCGGATGGGAACACTAGATGAGATTCGTCTGATATGAGGATCTATATATATATATCTATGATCACGCCAGTTTGACGGCAGTAATAGCGGATGGGAACACTAGATGAGATTCGTCTGATATGAGGATCTATATATATATATCTATGATCACGCCAGTTTGACGGCAGTAATAGCGGATGGGAACACTAGATGAGATTCGCCTGATATGAGGATCTATATATATATATCTATGATCACGCCAGTTTGACGGTAGTAATAGCGGATGGGAACACTAGATGAGATTCGTCTGATATGAGGATCTATATATATATATCTATGATCACGCCAGTTTGACGGCAGTAATAGCGGATGGGAACACTAGATGAGATTCGTCTGATATGAGGATCTATATATATATATCTATGATCACGCCAGTTTGACGGCAGTAATAGCGGATGGGAACACTAGATGAGATTCGCCTGATATGAGGATCTATATATATATATCTATGATCACGCCAGTTTGACGGCAGTAATAGCGGATGGGAACACTAGATGAGATTCGCCTGATATGAGGATCTATATATATATCTATGATCGCCCCAGTTTGACGGCAGTAATAGCGGATGGGAACACTAGATGAGATTCGCCTGATATGAGGATCTATATATATATATATCTATGATCGCGCCAGTTTGACGGCAGTAATAGCGGATGGGAACACTAGATGAGATTCGTCTGATATGAGGATCTATATATATATATCTATGATCACGCCAGTTTGACGGCAGTAATAGCGGATGGGAACACTAGATGAGATTCGTCTGATATGAGGATCTATATATATATATCTATGATCACGCCAGTTTGACGGTAGTAATAGCGGATGGGAACACTAGATGAGATTCGTCTGATATGAGGTATAAAATATCATAAATACTGTTGTGTTTCTCTCAGAAACCGATCGGTTCGTGTCTTAAGACATCAGTGTGTCGTCACGAGCAACAGGTGTGTGTGTGTTGTCTAAGCATGTTTTTTTACTCTCATAGAATTGTTCCCGATTCACATCATTATGACCGACACACAGCAACGGTTGAGTTAAAAATCTTCATTAGTGTTCTCCTGAAGAAACACACACACCTATGATGCCCTGGGGTCAGCAGATCAACATCAGGCTCATCTATGGCTCAACTATCCCTTTAATGTCGAGCCCTGATTAAACAAATCTCTGTCTGTCAGATATTACCTGTGTTTACAGCTGAGGGATGACATTATTTCGGGTCGCTTGCCCTGCTCGTTCGCCACTCATACGGTTCTGGGTTCGTACACGGTTCAGTCGGAGCTGGGCGATCACGACCCCGACGAATACGGCTCCGAATACGTCAGTGAGTTTCGTTTCGCGCCTCATCAGACCAAAGAGATGGAGGAGAAAATCATGGACCTGCACAAGAACTACAAGTGAGTCTCGTCCTGCTTCTGTTCACGATGTGATTCAGACAGTCTGCAGTCAAACAAACTATATAACACCGGCCTAGTGGTTTTTGGATATTTTACTGCAAAAATACTACATTAGTGCACCTTTAATAGAACGTTCTTTCAACGTTATCTGGTCTTTGATAATGCGCTCATTTTTTAAAAAATGCTACCACTTTATTCTGAATGTTCAGAGAACATTTAAAAGTAACATCCCATAATATCTGAAGAATGATACAGTGGAGCGTTTCCCATGATGCAGTGCGGTTGTGTTTGTGTCTCTCAGAGGAATGACGCCGGCCGAAGCTGAGATGCATTTTCTGGAGAATGTAAAAAAACTGTCTATGTATGGAGTCGACCTCCATCATGCAAAGGTACACGTCAAACACACACACACACACACACACTCAATCACACGCACACATTCACACACACACACACACACACACACTCACTCGCACACACACACACACTCTCACTCGCACACACACACACACACACACACACACACACACACCCTCACTCGCTCGCACACACACACACTCACACACACACACGCGCACACACACACACACACACACACTCACTCGCACACACACTCTCACTCGCACACACACACACACACACACACACACACACACACACACACACACACACACACACACACACACACACACACTCACTCACTCATTTGCACACACACACACACACACACACACACACACGCACACATTCACACACACACACACACACACACACACACACACACACACACTCACTCGCACACACAATCAGACACACACACACACACACACACACAGTCACACACACACACTCAATCACACACACCCAATCCCAAGCACACATTCACACTCACACACACACTCACACACTCTCACACACACACTCGCACACACACACAGTCACATTAGCACACACACACACTCGCACACACACACACTCACTTGCACACACAGTCTCACACACTCAATTACACGCATTTA
>NC_090195.1:994864-1004864 GCF_024679245.1 Pseudorasbora parva
CTCCTGCTGTAATGTGTGACGGTTAGAGGAACTTTAGGAACTCCTGCTGTAATGTGTGACGGTTAGAGGAACTTTAGGAGCTCCTGCTGTAATGTGTGAGGGTTAGAGGAACTTTAGGAGCTCCTGCTGTAATGTGTGACGGTTAGAGGAACTTTAGGAACTCCTGCTGTAATGTGTGACGGTTAGAGGAACTTTAGGAACTCCTGCTGTAATGTGAGACGGTTAGAGGAACTGTAGGAGCTCCTGCTGTAATGTGTGACGGTTAGAGGAACTTTAGGAACTCCTGCTGTAATGTGTGACGGTTAGAGGAACTTTAGGAACTCCTGCTGTAATGTGTGACGGTTAGAGGAACTTTAGGAACTCCTGCTTTAATGTGTGACGGTTAGAGGAACTTTAGGAACTCCTGCTGTAATGTGTGACGGTTAGAGGAACTTTAGGAACTCCTGCTGTAATGTGTGACGGTTAGAGGAACTTTAGGAACTCCTGCTGTAATGTGTGACGGTTAGAGGAACTTTAGGAACTCCTGCTGTAATGTGTGACGGTTAGAGGAACTTTAGGAACTCCTGCTTTAATGTGTGACGGTTAGAGGAACTTTAGGAACTCCTGCTGTAATGTGAGACGGTTAGAGGAACTTTAGGAACTCCTGCTGTAATGTGTGATGGTTAGAGGAACTTTAGGAACTCCTGCTGTAATGTGTGACGGTTAGAGGAACTTTAGGAACTCCTGCTGTAATGTGTGAGGGTTAGAGGAACTTTAGGAACTCCTGCTGTAATGTGAGACGGTTAGAGGAACTTTAGGAACTCCTGCTTTAATGTGTGACGGTTAGAGGAACTTTAGGAACTCCTGCTTTAATGTGTGACGGTTAGAGGAACTTTAGGAACTCCTGCTGTAATGTGTGAGGGTTAGAGGAACTTTAGGAACTCCTGCTGTAATGTGTGACGGTTAGAGGAACTTTAGGAGCTCCTGCTGTAATGTGAGACGGTTAGAGGAACTTTAGGAACTCCTGCTGTAATGTGTGACGGTTAGAGGAACTTTAGGAACTCCTGCTGTAATGTGAGACGGTTAGAGGAACTTTAGGAACTCCTGCTGTAATGTGTGACGGTTAGAGGAACTTTAGGAGCTCCCGCTGTAATGTGAGACGGTTAGAGGAACTTTAGGAACTCCTGCTGTAATGTGAGACGGTTAGAGGAACTTTAGGAGCTCCTGCTGTAATGTGAGACGGTTAGAGGAACTTTAGGAGCTCCTGCTGTAATGTGAGACGGTTAGAGGAACTTTAGGAGCTCCTGCTGTAATGTGAGACGGTTAGAGGAACTTTAGGAGCTCCTGCTGTAATGTGTGATGGTTAGAGGAACTTTAGGAGCTCCTGCTGTAATGTGAGACGGTTAGAGGAACTTTAGGAACTCCTGCTGTAATGTGTGACGGTTAGAGGAACTTTAGGAGCTCCTGCTGTAATGTGTGACGGTTAGAGGAACTTTAGGAGCTCCTGCTGTAATGTGAGACGGTAAGAGGAACTTTAGGAGCTCCTGCTGTAATGTGTGACGGTTAGAGGAACTTTAGGAGCTCCTGCTGTAATGTGTGAGGGTTAGAGGAACTTTAGGAGCTCCTGCTGTAATGTGAGACGGTTAGAGGAACTTTAGGAACTCCTGCTGTAATGTGAGACGGTTAGAGGAACTTTAGGAGCTCCTGCTGTAATGTGAGACGGTTAGAGGAACTTTAGGAGCTCCTGCTGTAATGTGAGACGGTTAGAGGAACTTTAGGAACTCCTGCTGTAATGTGAGACGGTTAGAGGAACTTTAGGAGCTCCTGCTGTAATGTGAGACGGTTAGAGGAACTTTAGGAGCTCCTGCTGTAATGTGAGACGGTTAGAGGAACTTTAGGAGCTCCTGCTGTAATGTGGGACGGTTAGAGGAACTTTAGGAGCTCCTGCTGTAATGTGAGACGGTTAGAGGAACTTTAGGAGCTCCTGCTGTAATGTGAGACGGTTAGAGGAACTTTAGGAACTCCTGCTGTAATGTGGGACGGTTAGAGGAACTTTAGGAGCTCCTGCTGTAATGTGAGACGGTTAGAGGAACTTTAGGAGCTCCTGCTGTAATGTGAGACGGTTAGAGGAACTTTAGGAGCTCCTGCTGTAATGTGAGACGGTTAGAGGAACTTTAGGAGCTCCTGCTGTAATGTGAGACGGTTAGAGGAACTTTAGGAACTCCTGCTGTAATGTGTGACGGTTAGAGGAACTTTAGGAACTCCTGCTGTAATGTGAGACGGTTAGAGGAACTTTAGGAGCTCCTGCTGTAATGTGAGACGGTTAGAGGAACTTTAGGAACTCCTGCTGTAATGTGTGACGGTTAGAGGAACTTTAGGAGCTCCTGCTGTAATGTGAGACGGTTAGAGGAACTTTAGGAGCTCCTGCTGTAATGTGTGACGGTTAGAGGAACTTTAGGAGCTCCTGCTGTAATGTGTGAGGGTTAGAGGAACTTTAGGAGCTCCTGCTGTAATGTGAGACGGTTAGAGGAACTTTAGGAACTCCTGCTGTAATGTGAGACGGTTAGAGGAATTTTAGGAGCTCCTGCTGTAATGTGAGACGGTTAGAGGAACTTTAGGAGCTCCTGCTGTAATGTGAGACGGTTAGAGGAACTTTAGGAGCTCCTGCTGTAATGTGAGACGGTTAGAGGAACTTTAGGAGCTCCTGCTGTAATGTGAGACGGTTAGAGGAACTTTAGGAGCTCCTGCTGTAATGTGAGACGGTTAGAGGAACTTTAGGAGCTCCTGCTGTAATGTGAGACGGTTAGAGGAACTTTAGGAACTCCTGCTGTAATGTGTGACGGTTAGAGGAACTTTAGGAGCTCCTGCTGTAATGTGAGACGGTTAGAGGAACTTTAGGAGCTCCTGCTGTAATGTGTGACGGTTAGAGGAACTTTAGGAGCTCCTGCTGTAATGTGTGACGGTTAGAGGAACTTTAGGAGCTCCTGCTGTAATGTGGGACGGTTAGAGGAACTTTAGGAGCTCCTGCTGTAATGTGTGACGGTTAGAGGAACTTTAGGAGCTCCCGCTGTAATGTGAGACGGTTAGAGGAACTTTAGGAACTCCTGCTGTAATGTGAGACGGTTAGAGGAACTTTAGGAGCTCCTGCTGTAATGTGAGACGGTTAGAGGAACTTTAGGAACTCCTGCTGTAATGTGAGACGGTTAGAGGAACTTTAGGAACTCCTGCTGTAATGTGTGACGGTTAGAGGAACTTTAGGAACTCCTGCTGTAATGTGTGACGGTTAGAGGAACTTTAGGAACTCCTGCTGTAATGTGAGACGGTTAGAGGAACTTTAGGAGCTCCTGCTGTAATGTGGGACGGTTAGAGGAACTTTAGGAGCTCCTGCTGTAATGTGTGACGGTTAGAGGAACTTTAGGAACTCCTGCTGTAATGTGTAATGGTTAGAGGAACTTTAGGAACTCCTGCTGTAATGTGTGACGGTTAGAGGAACTTTAGGAGCTCCTGCTGTAATGTGTGACGGTTAGAGGAACTTTAGGAACTCCTGCTGTAATGTGAGACGGTTAGAGGAACTTTAGGAGCTCCTGCTGTAATGTGTGATGGTTAGAGGAACTTTAGGAACTCCTGCTGTAATGTGGGACGGTTAGAGGAACTTTAGGAGCTCCTGCTGTAATGTGTGACGGTTAGAGGAACTTTAGGAGCTCCTGCTGTAATGTGAGACGGTTAGAGGAACTTTAGGAACTCCTGCTGTAATGTGGGACGGTTAGAGGAACTTTAGGAACTCCTGCTGTAATGTGTGACGGTTAGAGGAACTTTAGGAGCTCCTGCTGTAATGTGTGACGGTTAGAGGAACTTTAGGAACTCCTGCTGTAATGTGAGACGGTTAGAGGAACTTTAGGAGCTCCTGCTGTAATGTGAGACGGTTAGAGGAACTTTAGGAGCTCCTGCTGTAATGTGTGAGGGTTAGAGGAACTTTAGGAACTCCTGCTGTAATGTGTGAGGGTTAGAGGAACTTTAGGAACTCCTGCTGTAATGTGAGACGGTTAGAGGAACTTTAGGAGCTCCTGCTGTAATGTGTGAGGGTTAGAGGAACTTTAGGAGCTCCTGCTGTAATGTGTGAGGGTTAGAGGAACTTTAGGAGCTCCTGCTGTAATGTGTGAGGGTTAGAGGAACTTTAGGAGCTCCTGCTGTAATGTGAGACGGTTAGAGGAACTTTAGGAGCTCCTGCTGTAATGTGTGAGGGTTAGAGGAACTTTAGGAACTCCTGCTGTAATGTGTGACGGTTAGAGGAACTTTAGGAACTCCTGCTTTAATGTGTGACGGTTAGAGGAACTTTAGGAACTCCTGCTGTAATGTGAGACGGTTAGAGGAACTTTAGGAGCTCCTGCTGTAATGTGTGAGGGTTAGAGGAACTTTAGGAACTCCTGCTGTAATGTGTGAGGGTTAGAGGAACTTTAGGAACTCCTGCTGTAATGTGAGACGGTTAGAGGAATTTTAGGAACTCCTGCTGTAATGTGAGACGGTTAGAGGAACTTTAGGAGCTCCTGCTGTAATGTGTGAGGGTTAGAGGAACTTTAGGAGCTCCTGCTGTAATGTGAGACGGTTAGAGGAATTTTAGGAACTCCTGCTGTAATGTGTGACGGTTAGAGGAACTTTAGGAGCTCCTGCTGTAATGTGTGAGGGTTAGAGGAACTTTAGGAACTCCTGCTGTAATGTGTGAGGGTTAGAGGAATTTTAGGAACTCCTGCTGTAATGTGAGACGGTTAGAGAAACTTTAGGAGCTCCTGCTGTAATGTGTGAGGGTTAGAGGAACTTTAGGAACTCCTGCTGTAATGTGAGACGGTTAGAGGAACTTTAGGAGCTCCTGCTGTAATGTGTGATGGTTAGAGGAACTTTAGGAACTCCTGCTGTAATGTGGGACGGTTAGAGGAACTTTAGGAGCTCCTGCTGTAATGTGTGACGGTTAGAGGAACTTTAGGAGCTCCTGCTGTAATGTGAGACGGTTAGAGGAACTTTAGGAACTCCTGCTGTAATGTGAGACGGTTAGAGGAACTTTAGGAACTCCTGCTGTAATGTGGGACGGTTAGAGGAACTTTAGGAGCTCCTGCTGTAATGTGTGACGGTTAGAGGAACTTTAGGAGCTCCTGCTGTAATGTGAGACGGTTAGAGGAACTTTAGGAACTCCTGCTGTAATGTGTGACGGTTAGAGGAACTTTAGGAGCTCCTGCTGTAATGTGTGATGGTTAGAGGAACTTTAGGAACTCCTGCTGTAATGTGTGACGGTTAGAGGAACTGTAGGAGCTCCTGCTGTAATGTGTGACGGTTAGAGGAACTGTAGGAGCTCCTGCTGTAATGTGTGACGGTTAGAGGAACTTTAGGAGCTCCTGCTGTAATGTGTGACGGTTAGAGGAACTTTAGGAACTCCTGCTGTAATGTGTGACGGTTAGAGGAACTTTAGGAGCTCCTGCTGTAATGTGTGACGGTTAGAGGAACTTTAGGAACTCCTGCTGTAATGTGAGACGGTTAGAGGAACTTTAGGAGCTCCTGCTGTAATGTGAGACGGTTAGAGGAACTTTAGGAGCTCCTGCTGTAATGTGTGAGGGTTAGAGGAACTTTAGGAACTCCTGCTGTAATGTGTGAGGGTTAGAGGAACTTTAGGAACTCCTGCTGTAATGTGAGACGGTTAGAGGAACTTTAGGAGCTCCTGCTGTAATGTGTGAGGGTTAGAGGAACTTTAGGAGCTCCTGCTGTAATGTGTGAGGGTTAGAGGAACTTTAGGAGCTCCTGCTGTAATGTGTGAGGGTTAGAGGAACTTTAGGAGCTCCTGCTGTAATGTGTGAGGGTTAGAGGAACTTTAGGAGCTCCTGCTGTAATGTGAGACGGTTAGAGGAACTTTAGGAGCTCCTGCTGTAATGTGTGAGGGTTAGAGGAACTTTAGGAACTCCTGCTGTAATGTGTGACGGTTAGAGGAACTTTAGGAACTCCTGCTTTAATGTGTGACGGTTAGAGGAACTTTAGGAACTCCTGCTGTAATGTGAGACGGTTAGAGGAACTTTAGGAGCTCCTGCTGTAATGTGTGAGGGTTAGAGGAACTTTAGGAACTCCTGCTGTAATGTGTGAGGGTTAGAGGAATTTTAGGAACTCCTGCTGTAATGTGTGACGGTTAGAGGAACTTTAGGAGGTCCTGCTGTAATGTGTGAGGGTTAGAGGAACTTTAGGAGCTCCTGCTGTAATGTGAGACGGTTAGAGGAACTTTAGGAGCTCCTGCTGTAATGTGTGAGGGTTAGAGGAACTTTAGGAACTCCTGCTGTAATGTGTGACGGTTAGAGGAACTTTAGGAGCTCCTGCTGTAATGTGAGACGGTTAGAGGAACTTTAGGAGCTCCTGCTGTAATGTGAGACGGTTAGAGGAACTTTAGGAGCTCCTGCTGTAATGTGAGACGGTTAGAGGAACTTTAGGAGCTCCTGCTGTAATGTGAGACGGTTAGAGGAACTTTAGGAGCTCCTGCTGTAATGTGAGACGGTTAGAGGAACTTTAGGAGCTCCTGCTGTAATGTGTGAGGGTTAGAGGAACTTTAGGAGCTCCTGCTGTAATGTGAGACGGTTAGAGGAACTTTAGGAGCTCCTGCTGTAATGTGTGAGGGTTAGAGGAACTTTAGGAACTCCTGCTGTAATGTGTGAGGGTTAGAGGAATTTTAGGAACTCCTGCTGTAATGTGAGACGGTTAGAGGAACTTTAGGAGCTCCTGCTGTAATGTGTGAGGGTTAGAGGAACTTTAGGAACTCCTGCTGTAATGTGAGACGGTTAGAGGAACTTTAGGAACTCCTGCTGTAATGTGAGACGGTTAGAGGAACTTTAGGAGCTCCTGCTGTAATGTGAGACGGTTAGAGGAACTTTAGGAGCTCCTGCTGTAATGTGTGAGGGTTAGAGGAACTTTAGGAACTCCTGCTGTAATGTGTGAGGGTTAGAGGAACTTTAGGAACTCCTGCTGTAATGTGAGACGGTTAGAGGAACTTTAGGAGCTCCTGCTGTAATGTGTGAGGGTTAGAGGAACTTTAGGAGCTCCTGCTGTAATGTGTGAGGGTTAGAGGAACTTTAGGAGCTCCTGCTGTAATGTGTGAGGGTTAGAGGAACTTTAGGAGCTCCTGCTGTAATGTGAGACGGTTAGAGGAACTTTAGGAGCTCCTGCTGTAATGTGTGAGGGTTAGAGGAACTTTAGGAACTCCTGCTGTAATGTGTGACGGTTAGAGGAACTTTAGGAACTCCTGCTTTAATGTGTGACGGTTAGAGGAACTTTAGGAACTCCTGCTGTAATGTGAGACGGTTAGAGGAACTTTAGGAGCTCCTGCTGTAATGTGTGAGGGTTAGAGGAACTTTAGGAACTCCTGCTGTAATGTGTGAGGGTTAGAGGAACTTTAGGAACTCCTGCTGTAATGTGAGACGGTTAGAGGAATTTTAGGAACTCCTGCTGTAATGTGAGACGGTTAGAGGAACTTTAGGAGCTCCTGCTGTAATGTGTGAGGGTTAGAGGAACTTTAGGAGCTCCTGCTGTAATGTGAGACGGTTAGAGGAATTTTAGGAACTCCTGCTGTAATGTGTGACGGTTAGAGGAACTTTAGGAGCTCCTGCTGTAATGTGTGAGGGTTAGAGGAACTTTAGGAACTCCTGCTGTAATGTGTGAGGGTTAGAGGAATTTTAGGAACTCCTGCTGTAATGTGAGACGGTTAGAGAAACTTTAGGAGCTCCTGCTGTAATGTGTGAGGGTTAGAGGAACTTTAGGAACTCCTGCTGTAATGTGAGACGGTTAGAGGAACTTTAGGAGCTCCTGCTGTAATGTGTGATGGTTAGAGGAACTTTAGGAACTCCTGCTGTAATGTGGGACGGTTAGAGGAACTTTAGGAGCTCCTGCTGTAATGTGTGACGGTTAGAGGAACTTTAGGAGCTCCTGCTGTAATGTGAGACGGTTAGAGGAACTTTAGGAACTCCTGCTGTAATGTGAGACGGTTAGAGGAACTTTAGGAACTCCTGCTGTAATGTGGGACGGTTAGAGGAACTTTAGGAGCTCCTGCTGTAATGTGTGACGGTTAGAGGAACTTTAGGAGCTCCTGCTGTAATGTGAGACGGTTAGAGGAACTTTAGGAACTCCTGCTGTAATGTGTGACGGTTAGAGGAACTTTAGGAGCTCCTGCTGTAATGTGTGATGGTTAGAGGAACTTTAGGAACTCCTGCTGTAATGTGTGACGGTTAGAGGAACTGTAGGAGCTCCTGCTGTAATGTGTGACGGTTAGAGGAACTGTAGGAGCTCCTGCTGTAATGTGTGACGGTTAGAGGAACTTTAGGAGCTCCTGCTGTAATGTGTGACGGTTAGAGGAACTTTAGGAACTCCTGCTGTAATGTGTGACGGTTAGAGGAACTTTAGGAGCTCCTGCTGTAATGTGTGACGGTTAGAGGAACTTTAGGAACTCCTGCTGTAATGTGAGACGGTTAGAGGAACTTTAGGAGCTCCTGCTGTAATGTGAGACGGTTAGAGGAACTTTAGGAGCTCCTGCTGTAATGTGTGAGGGTTAGAGGAACTTTAGGAACTCCTGCTGTAATGTGTGACGGTTAGAGGAACTTTAGGAACTCCTGCTTTAATGTGTGACGGTTAGAGGAACTTTAGGAACTCCTGCTGTAATGTGAGACGGTTAGAGGAACTTTAGGAGCTCCTGCTGTAATGTGTGAGGGTTAGAGGAACTTTAGGAACTCCTGCTGTAATGTGTGAGGGTTAGAGGAATTTTAGGAACTCCTGCTGTAATGTGTGACGGTTAGAGGAACTTTAGGAGGTCCTGCTGTAATGTGTGAGGGTTAGAGGAACTTTAGGAACTCCTGCTGTAATGTGTGAGGGTTAGAGGAATTTTAGGAACTCCTGCTGTAATGTGAGACGGTTAGAGGAACTTTAGGAGCTCCTGCTGTAATGTGTGAGGGTTAGAGGAACTTTAGGAACTCCTGCTGTAATGTGAGACGGTTAGAGGAACTTTAGGAACTCCTGCTGTAATGTGAGACGGTTAGAGGAACTTTAGGAACTCCTGCTGTAATGTGAGACGGTTAGAGGAACTTTAGGAACTCCTGCTGTAATGTGAGACGGTTAGAGGAACTTTAGGAGCTCCTGCTGTAATGTGAGATGGTTAGAGGAACTTTAGGAACTCCTGCTGTAATGTGTGACGGTTAGAGGAACTTTAGGAACTCCTGCTGTAATGTGTGACGGTTAGAGGAACTTTAGGAACTCCTGATGTAATGTGTGACGGTTAGAGGAACTTTAGGAGCTCCTGCTGTAATGTGTGACGGTTAGAGGAACTTTAGGAGCTCCTGCTGTAATGTGTGACGGTTAGAGGAACTTTAGGAACTCCTGCTGTAATGTGAGACGGTTAGAGGAACTTTAGGAACTCCTGCTGTAATGTGTGACGGTTCGAGGAACTTTAGGAGCTCCTGCTGTAATGTGTGACGGTTAGAGGAACTTTAGGAGCTCCTGCTGTAATGTGAGACGGTTAGAGGAACTTTAGGAGCTCCTGCTGTAATGTGTGACGGTTAGAGGAACTTTAGGAGCTCCTGCTTTAATGTGTGACGGTTAGAGGAACTTTAGGAGCTCCTGCTGTAATGTGTGACGGTTAGAGGAACTTTAGGAGCTTCTGCTGTAATGTGAGACGGTTAGAGGAACTTTAGGAGCTCCTGCTGTAATGTGAGACGGTTAGAGGAACTTTAGGAACTCCTGCTGTAATGTGTGACGGTTAGAGGAACTTTAGGAGCTCCTGCTGTAATGTGTGACGGTTAGAGGAACTTTAGGAGCTCCTGCTGTAATGTGAGACGGTTAGAGGAACTTTAGGAGCTCCTGCTGTAATGTGAGACGGTTAGAGGAACTTTAGGAACTCCTGCTGTAATGTGTGACGGTTAGAGGAACTTTAGGAGCTCCTGCTGTAATGTGTGACGGTTAGAGGAACTTTAGGAGCTCCTGCTGTAATGTGAGACGGTTAGAGGAACTTTAGGAG
>NC_090195.1:1009864-1012364 GCF_024679245.1 Pseudorasbora parva
ATTTAAGAATATTTAGATATTTGTACTGGAAACAAGAAGAAAATACTAAATAAGAAGAGCATTTTTTGCAGTGTGAATGGTTGTTCTTGTTGTGAATGCAGCACTGAAGCTCTTTCTGTGTGTGTGTGTGTGTGTGTGTGTGTGTGTGTGTGTGTGTGTGTGTGTGTGTGTGTGTGTGTGTGTGTGTGTGTGTGTGTGTGTGTGTGTGTGTGTGTAGAGATGGGCACGGCGTTGTACGGCACCGCTAAAGGGATCGCCATGAGTGACCTCATCACCACAGTAACGCCGGAGAAGAAAGCCGAGGAGACGCGCGAGGAAGAGCAAATTCTGGTGGAGAATGTGGTTGTTTTGGAGGAAGAGGACGAGACCACGAAAGCCACCGAGCTCTCGCTGCCCAGCCCGCCAACGCCACAACGCCAGGACACACGGGTACGAAACACACACACACACAGACACACGTTTGTTTTGTGACATAAGGGGACTCTCCATAGGCTTAATGGTTTTTATACTGTACAAACCGTATTTTATATCCCCTTACACTGCCCCTAAACCACACACACACACACACACACACACACACACTACCCCTAAACTTACACATCACAGGAAACATTCTGCATTTTTTCTTTCTCAAAAAAAACATAATTTAGTATGTTTTTAAAGCCATTTGAATTATGAGGACATTTGATATGTCCTCATAAACCACCTTTATAGTGTAATACCAGTGTAATACCCATGTAGTTATACAAATTTGTGTCCTCATAAACCACATAAACAGGCTCACACACACACACACACACACTCTCTCATACACTCTTACTCACTCAAACATACTCATGTGTGCACACACACATACACACACACACACACACACACACACACACACACTACCCCTAAACTTACCCATCACAGGAAACATTCTGCATTTTTTCTTTCTCAAAAAAAACATAATTTAGTATGTTTTTAAAGCCATTTGAATTATGAGGACATTTGATATGTCCTCATAAACCACCTTTATAGTGTAATACCAGTGTAATACCCATGTAGTTATACAAATTTGTGTCCTCATAAACCACATAAACAGGCTCATACTCAGCTAAAATAAAGATGAAGTCATGAAGACTATGAAAGCGGAAGCAATTATCAGGTGCATCTGGAATAATTAGATTTTTAATGTTTTTGAGTCTCTTCTGCGCATCAAAAATGCAGTAAAAATGTGAAAATATCTGCCAGTGGGGTAAGCAAAATAATCTTAAAACAAGACAATAATTGTTTACTAGTCTAGTAAATGTTTCTTAATGTAAGAATGTTTAGAAATTTTGACTAGAAACAAGACAACAATACTAAGTAAGAAAATAATTTTGTGCAGTGTTGATGAATAAAAGTATCCAACCTTTTGAACACTAGTGTATATTAAAGTCTTTAGATCAAAGCATGAGCATCTGTTAGTTATGAGCTGTTATGGATGATGAGGTGTGTGTGTGTGTGTGTGTGTGTGTATGTATGTGTGTGTGTGTGTGTGTGTGTGTGTGTGTGTGTGTGTGTGTGTGTGTGTGTGTGTGTGTGTGTGTGTGTGTGTGTGTGTGTGTGTGTGTGTGTGTGTGTGTGTGTGTGTGTGTGTGTGTGTGTGTGTGAGCCTGTTTATGTGGTTTATGAGGACACAAATTTGTATAACTACATGGTAGTTACTATACTAAATGATGTTTTTTTGAGAAAGTAAAAATGCAGAATGTTTCCTGTGATGGGTAGGTTTAGGGGCAGTGTGTGTGTGTGTGTGTGTGTGTGATGGGTAGGTTTAGGGGCAGTGTGTGTGTGTGTGTGTGTGTGTGTGTGTGTGTGTGTGTGATGGGTAGGTTTAGGGGCAGTGTAAGGGGATAGAAAATACGGTTTGTACAGTATAAAAACCATTACGCCTATGGAGAGTCCCTGTAAACCACATAGACCAACATGTGTGTGTGTGTGTGTGTGTGTGTGTGTGTGTGTGTGTGTGTGTGTGTGTGTGTGTGTGTGTGGTCACTAGTAGTGTTCATTAAAGTTAATGTCTGTGTTTTATCATCTGTGGTTTTATTTGACACTGTTAATTCCACTAATTTAGCTGATGTGTGTAAACTCAATGGCTTCTGATGGATCTGCTTCTCTCTCTTCATTCAGACTGACTTCACCGACACGGCTGTAGACGGAGATTTAACGGCCACCGAGGTTAGTGATGAACGTCACTTCTCTTCTCATCACAGACCGACACATGAGGACATTCATTACAAATATAAAATATGTTCTAAAGGAGCCCTCGACTGGAAAAGTGTATTTAGCATAATTTTCCCTTTGCATAGTTGGATAATAAGAGTGCTGAACTAATATACCATGAGCCTCACACACCCCTGTTTCCTCTTCATATGTAAATCTTGAATTCAGTTGCTAGTTTGCTCAATTTCGTTAACGAAAATATGACGAAAAATGTTCATTGACGCCTTTTTTTCCATGACTACACTGCAAAAAAATG
>NC_090195.1:1017364-1032364 GCF_024679245.1 Pseudorasbora parva
GTAGCCGCGACCAGCATCCTCTCGACCGGCGAACTTCCTGACGAAAAAGCTCAGGAACTTTCCGGTAGATTTTCCGAAGCGACCTCCAAACTCCCGGAGGCCGTCTCCATAAAGCTGATCCCGGTGGAGTTTCAGATCGCTCCGCTCATCACCGTGAGCAAAGTCGGAACGCCGGGAGAAGCCCCGATGGCCGAGCTGCCTCCGCTCAGATCCCCGGATCCATTTCTCACCAAATCTTCTCCGACCGCCAGAGTGGTAGGACCTCGACCTGGCTCTGAAAACACAGACCATCTCAGAAGCTTCTCAAACACTCTTAATTTTCGTGGTTGTTTTGGGCTGCCGTCTGACACAAATCCCTCCGGCTGGAATTTGCTGTCGCACTCTTTATTTATTTCTCTTTCCTAGAGCAGGAGCCTTGTGTCCCCCATTCCCTTTAAAGAGTTATCTCAACCAAAAATGAAACATCTGTCATTAGCTCCTCCCCCTAATGTCGCTCCACCCCCTTAAGACCTCCGCTCATCTTCACACACAGTTTAAGATATTTTATATTTAGTCCGAGAGCGTATGCAAGTGTATGCACACTATACTGTCCATGTCCAGAAAGGGAATAAAAACATCATCACAGTAGTCCATATGAGACATCAGTGGGTTAATTAGAGTCTCTTGAAGCATCCAAAATACATTTGGGTCCAAAAATAACAAAAACTACGCCTTTATTCAGCATTGGCTTCTCTTCCGCGTTTGTGTTCCCAGAAGGTATAAGAGTGTGTACATCTATTGGTGTTTTTAAAACGCAGTTGAAATCTTTCTTTAAATGTAATCAGCTTTGTAAGCATTGACATGATTGCGGTTTAATTGTTTGTATTGGCAGTATGTGTGTGTTTATTGTGTATATATGTATTGTGTGTGTTATTTAATTGTTTATGTTGACCTGCCAAAGGACTGCGGGTGAAAATTAGCTTTGAGCTAAATCCTGTACAATACATGAAATGGAAACATTTATGTTTAAAATTGTACATGGTCCTTTTATAAATAAAGTAAGTCAATAAAGATTCAAACGGTTATGAATCAGTGAATTGATTCATGATTCGGATCGCCAATGTCTCGTGATTTCAGCAGTTTGACACGCGATCCGAATCATGAATCGATTCACTGACTCATAACCGTTTGAATCTTTATTTGAGGATTGAACACAAACGCGGAAGAGAAGCCAATGCTGAATAAAGTCGTAGTTTTGGTTATTTTTGGACCCAAATGTATTTTGGATGCTTCAAGAGACTCTAATTAACCCACTGATGTCTCATATGGACTACTGTGATGATGTTTTTATTCCCTTTCTGGACATGGACAGTATAGTGTGCATACACTTAGATACGCTCTCGGACTAAATATAAAATATCTTAAACTGTGTGTGAAGATGAACGGAGGTCTTACGGGTGTGCAGCGGCATTAGGGAGAGGAGTTAATGACAGAAGTTTCATTTTTGGGTGAACTAACGCTTTAATTTCTCCCTTTATTTTCGGGAATGCCTGTGCTTTGCTTTTAGCCTCGACCGAAGGAACGGCAGTCTTTATTTTGCGCTCTGGCTGCTGCTGGATATGTGGGTTTTATTCATAAGAGAGTCCAGCTAACTGAGAACAGGCACAGTTATGATCATTCCTTCCCATCTTATTCCCATGACGCTTTGTGCGAATTATGGGTGTAACTTCCGTTAAGCTGTAAACACTCAGTGAAAGACTCGCTTTATGAACGCAATCATATGTTTTTATTTTAAATGGGTACATTATTCTACTCACCCTTCAACCATCCGACATTAAACGGACATAAGCATCAACAAGGCACTTCCAACAGACCATGAATAACCCCAAAAGCGCCATAGCAATAATGCATATCACTGTGGTATAATTATATATGAATATGTAATATATACCGATCAGGCATAATATTATGACCTATCTGAGATGTGTGTGAAGCAGGAGAAAGGGGCAAGCGTAAGGATTTGAGCGAGTTTGGCCAGATTGTGACGGCTAGACGACTGGGTCAGAGCATCTCCAAAACTGCAGCTCTTGTGGGCTGTTCCCGGTCTGCAGTGGTCAGTATCTATCAAAAGTGCTCCAAGGAAGGACCAGTGGAGAACCGGCCACAGGGTCATGGGCGGCCAAGGCTCATTGATGACCGTGGGGAGCGAAGGCTGGCCCGTGGGGTCCGATCAAACAGACCAGCTACTGGAGCTCAAACTGCTCCAGAAGTTAATGCTGGTTCTGATAGAAAGCTGTCAGAATACACAGAGCAGCTCAGTTTGAGGCGTATGGACCAGTCAGGGTGACCTCTGACCCCTGACCCCGCCGAAAGCACCAACAGTGGCACGTGAGCATCAGAACTGGACCACGGAGCAATGGAAGAAGGTGGCCTGGTCTGAGGAATCACGTGTTCTTCTACATCACGTGGATGGCCGGGTGTGTGTGTGTGTGTGTGTGTCTTACCTGGGGAACACATGGCCCCAGGATGCACTATGGGAAGAAGGCGAGCCGGCGGAGGCAGTGTGATGCTTTGGCCAATGTTCTGCTGGGAAACCTTGGGTCCTCCATCCATGTGGATGTTACTTTGACACGCTCCACCTACCTAAGCATTGCTGAGACCATGTTCAGCCTTTGATGGAAACGGTATTCTGGTGGCTGTGGCTCTTCCAGCAGGATAATGCTCCTGACACAAAGCACAAATGCTTCAGGAATGGTTTGAGGAGCTCAACAACCAGTTTGAGGCGTCGACTCGGCCTCCAGATTCCCCAGATCTCAATCCAATCGAGCATCTGTGGGATGAGCTGAACAAACAAGTCCAATCTGAGGCTTCTCCTCGCAACTTACAGGACTTAAAGGATCTGCTGCTAACATCTTGGTGATTCCAGATACCACAGCACACCTTCAGGGGTCTAGTGGAGTCCATACCTTGACAGGACCAAAACAGTATTAGGTCATAATGTTACGCTTGATCGGTGTAAGTATTTCTGTCATTTTGACAGATAATACATTATATTTAACGGAAGCAGCGACTGGTTATAACGTCACATTTAAACACCAAGTGTTGGGTTATTCTCATGAGGTCTGTAATAAAAGATGAAGATTGTACAGATGAGCTTTATCTGAGGATCAGACTTTTAAATGTAACCGCTTGCTTTAGAACGTTCAGAGAACATTCGAATGTATCATTCCGAGAACGTCTGAAAAATGATACAATGTTTCCTTAACGTTCGCGAAACGGAATGCACAGAAATAACGTTTCGTCTGTTTGTCGTTAGCTGGGCGTCTCTTGTATCTGTGTGATCGATTATGAGTGAAGCGGCTCTTCATTATCCACACGTGTGTGATTTCATTCATCTCAATAACTGTAGAGCTTCTGCACCTTCTGCAGGCTCTGCTCAGTGTGTTAAAGATTGTCTAAGGGTGTGTTCACACTTGTCATGTTTAGTTGGATTAAAACGATCCCTGGTGCGACTGCTCGGTTAGTGCGGTTCATTTGAACACGTGAACGCTGTCATCCGAACCCTGGTGTGAACCGCAACAGAGTTAGTTTAGAAGCGGGCCGACTCATCTTTTTAGCGCTCTCGGTCCGCTTGTTTGGTTCGGATGGCTACGGAAGCATATTGCATTAACTTGAGGAAAAAAAAAATCTACTCTGATTTTCTGAATTAACGAGTTAAAGCTGCTGTCCGTAACTTTTTTTGTGTTTAAGATTTACAAAAATGATATAATGAGACTGTACAATCCATTTTCCAAACCGTGTCTTACCCTGAATCATTGTAGTACACTAATAATAAGTGTTTATAATGGGACTATATCAGGCCAGACTGGTCGGTACCGCAGCGGAGGAGCACAGTCCCTGCGTGATCCGCCATAGACATAAACAGAGAGAAGTAGATCCGGCTGCAATGTTCTTCCGCAAGACGCATGCAGTTCTGTTTATTAACCACTAGAGTGCAAAAAGTTACGGACTGCAGCTTTAATTATCTCAGAATTATGAGAATTTTTCCTTGAAAAAAAATATTTTGTTCTGTTTTTCTGAATTAATGAGATCCCTCAAAATCATGCCAAGAGCTCTGTTTTAGCTGGATTGCATTGAAGTAAACATGTCCCGCCTTTCAAATGTAATCCGGATTTATTTTACTTTGGGTTTGAGACATTGGGAAATACTGCTGTCTTTAAGTAATATGAATGGTATTGTTTTTAGTGCGTCAACTTTGTGCAGACACCTCAAGACAGCAGAAAAGAGCATTCTGATCTGCTTGACATCGCTATTGCACTCTATATTTTGTAGATCCAGTATTTTCAACAATTGCCTGATTGTCTCTTGTGTCACCACGTAGCCAGCCTGAATGCATTTCAGATGCATCATCTTAACACGATCACATGATAATGCGTATCAATAGTACGAATGTGAAATCGTGTGGAATGTATACCGAGATAATGCATATGCTACGCAGTTTTTGGCGTGCATATGACATGCTCTTGGGTAGGTTGGCGGTCGTGTGGTGGGTGGTTCGTACGTATAATACGCCATAAAGCTCGTATCATAAGCACGCTCAAAAACGTGTACCGTATGCACGCCAAAACTCATTTTGGCTTATACATTCCACAAGATTGCACACTTGTACTACTCATACGCATTTTCATGACATCGGGCTCGCAAAGCATACCATACCGGTTAAAATGATCCTGGAGAAACAGCAAAATCTTGATGGAGGAAAATTATTTCTCAAAATGATTCAACGGAGGAAATCCTGGAGCGGTTTTGAATGTTTTGAACACTTCATGAGCTCTTCATGAGTTCTCAGCGGGTAAATAATGCCATATGTTCACGCATTAAATGATGGCGTTTAATCCGGCACAGCGTTGTTCTGAGTGTTCGGTAATCAGATAAGCCGACCAATCAGGTTGTGAGCGTCTCCCTGAGCCTTTGGTTCGCTAACTTTAGGGTCGCTGTTAGAAATGCCAGTGTGAACGCTGAGCGGACCAGGACTATATGTTTTGTTTTGGTTTTTTGGTCCGGACCAAACGAACCGAACTAACCGAACTACAAGTGTGAACGCAGCCTGAGAAACATTTATTATTCGTTAGAGGCAAAGTCTATATAAAGCTGATGACGTCGCCACCTACTGGCCAAATATCATCATAACGTGGGAATAACTTCACTGCAAAAATATGTATTTCCTATGGGAAAACACATATTCACTATTTTTGCCTTGATACACTCCTAATGAACTGCTTATTGATAGTTAGTACGGTACTTTAGGTTTAAGTTTAGGTATTGGGTAGGATCCGGAGACGTAGAATAAGGCACTAATATCTGCTTTATAAGTATTTAAACGAACAGTGAACATCTTTCCAGTACAAATATCTAAACTTTTACTTGAGAAGTGACTGTAAAATGAATGAAAGATCTGCTCGTCCGCTTGCATGCCGCTGTATTAAAGCATGCATTTTATTCCTGAATCATTTTATGTCATACAAATGTTTGCTCAAGCCTTATGGAAAAGCCCTAAACGGCAGACCCTTCACTCTCCTAAATACCCAGAATGATCTTGTGCACGAGTGTGTGTGTGTGTGTGTGTGTGTGTGTGTGTGTGTGTGTGTGTGTGTGTGTGGGCATGTTTTTGTGACATATGAGGACACAAGTGTGTATAATGCCATGGGTATGACACAGGTATTACAGGAGAGGGTGAAATATGAGGACATTACCCATGGCCCCACTTTACAAAAGGCTTATAAATCACACAGGAGGAGTTTTTATGAGAAAGTAAAAATGCAGAATGTTTCCTGTGATGGGTAGGTTTAGGGGCTGTGTGTGTGTGTGTGTGTGTGTGTGTGTGTGTGTGTGTGTGTGTGTGTGATGGGTAGGTTTAGGGGCAGTGTAAGGGGATAGAAAATACGGTTTGTACAGTATAAAAACCATTACGCCTATGGAATGTCCCCATATGTCACAAAAACAAACGTGTGTGTGTGTGTGTGTGTGTGTGTGTGTGTGTATGTGTGTGTTAACGCTGTGTGTCTCTCTGTGTTCAGCCGAAGCCCAGTTTTGACGAGATGTCTCCGGAGCTCACGGCGCTCCTGCAGTCCACTCGCAGCTGGGCTCCGTCCTCATCTCCGCTCGCTTCACACAAGGTCCAGACTTTACATTAACACACACTGCAATCCGCTGGTGTGTGAGTGTGTGTGTGTGTGTGTGTGTGTGTGTGTGTGTGTGTGTGTGTGTGTGTGTGTGTGTGTGTGTGTGTGTGTGTGTGTGTGTGTAAGTGTGAGTGTGAGTGCTCATATAAGGCCGTATCCGTCAGACATCACGTCATCTCAGCCCATCTCGCTCATCAATTCATGTGGAAAGTTTGTTTGACGGCCTCTAAAGCAGGAGGAGCGGCGTCTCGCGGATCCTCTCACGACTTTAGATCAAGATTTATTGTGGAAAGCACATCATACAAATATTAATTGGACTGTTATTGTCAACTAAAACTACTAAAAGCGTTTTCAGTTATTAAAAAAAATCTGAAGTAAAATAAAATATCAGTATTAGGGGGAAAAATAAACAAAACGGAGAAATGTCGCAACAATGTTTATCTTAAAGTAGTAAAATTACTGAATTAAAAAGCTAAATAAATAAAAATAAAATATTGCTATTTAGGTTTCATTTAAGTTTTAGTTTTTATATATGCACAGTTAATAACTTAAGTACTTCAGCTTAATCTTATTTAAGATATTTAAGGCAATTTCAGAAACTAAAAGTCAAATTTAAATTTAAATAAAAAATCTTAAGTAATGCAAAATAATAATAATACAAAAACAAAAGCACTAAAACTATAAAAATAAAATGTAATTATATAAATAATAATAAATATTCCGTATTATAAACAATAATGTAATATTAATTAATTACTAATACATATAAATAATAGTATATAGTATAACTAGTATTTAATAATATTAATGTTCTTATTATTTAACAAACTATAAAAATATAAAAATTATATTAATACATAATAATGATTAATTATTATAAATAATAATATAATATGAATTAATTATTTGAATAGTTAAAATAATAACATCATTAATATTAATAAATACTATAGCATTTATTAATAAAATAAATTAAATAATAATGATAAAGTGTTATAAATAATGAGATAATATTAATTAATTAATTAACAATTAAAATAATAATATAAATAATATTAATAAATATGATTGTATATTAAAGCATTTAATTATTCAAATTAATGAACTTATTATTTATAATAATAAATCAAATTAATAAATATTTATGTTATTATTAATAATTTTTAATTTTAGTTTAAAGGGTTCGTCCACCCAAAATCATTAACTCCTCCCCCTAATGTCGTTCCACACCCGTAAGACCTCCGTTCAACCCGGAAGAGAAGCCAATGCTGAATAAAGTCGTAGTTTTTGTTATTTTTGGACCCAAATGTATTTTGGATGCTTCAAGAGACTCTAATTAACCCACTGATGTCTCATATGGACTACTGTGATGATGTTTTTATTCCCTTTCTGGACATGGACAGTATAGTGTGCATACACTTGCATACGCTCTCGGACTAAATATAAAATATCTTAAACTGTGTGTGAAGATGAGCGGAGGTCTGACGGGTGTGGAGCGACATTAGGGGGAGGAGTTAATGACAGACATTTCATTTTTGGGTGAACTAACCCTTTAAGTTTTAGTAATTTTGTGTCATTATGAGTTAGTCCTGTGTCCAATCACCTGGAAAAGAGTTTGATTAGAGCTAAAGAGTCCAAACTGATGAGCAGATCGTCCGTGATTTGACGTGTTATTGAAGCGTGAGCTCGGCCAGTCGTTCTCACAGATTATCTGCCAGTTTCTCACGTCTCTTTTTGTCTTTTGCAGGAGAGTCCGGAGAGGCATGCGGGACAAGACCCATCTGAAGAGGAGCAGCCATTTTGCGAGCCTCAGGTACCTGAACCTCCAGATGGCCCCTTGGAGCCCGATGTGTATTATCAGCCTCTGAGCTCTGTGTGTGTCCTCCACGAGTCTGAGGATGACAGCAGCGACTCCAGCAGTGTTAACTCTGCTAATTTTGACGGGCCCTTCACACACTCGGGGCCTCAAACTGGGGCCGTTTCCCCCAGTGACAGTGAGTCTGGAGGCGGGAGTTTCTCTCTATCCACCGATGATGATGAAGAAGATGGAGACCAATCGCCCAATATGAGCCCATCCGAGCAGAGGGGTGTGGCCGAGGGCCAAAGTGGGGAGGTAGAACTGACGGCCAGTTTAGAGGTGACCTCATGACCCCCCCGCAAAAAAATGCTTTTCTTACTCAGTATTTTTGTCTTGTTTCTAGTCTAAAAACATCTAAAAATTCTTAAACAAGAAGTATTTACTAGGGGTGTAACGATTCATCTACTACATCGATGTATCGATTTATATTCCTATGATCCGACTACATCGATCTGTGCTCGGCAAGTTGGCCTTCCGATCGACATATATCGACCTAATATCGTTTAAAAGGTAATCGATCGATTTTATCGATAATGGGAAATAACGCATTTGATTTAAGCACGTCAGACTTTATTTGGATGTTTTTTCTTAGCACTTTTAATGATAAAGGCGTTAAACGTTACTCAGTCTGCCTGTATGTGACGTCAGCCGCGCGCCAGCAGCAGCGTAAAGAAAGCTAAAGCTACGGCGGATGACAGAGGAGAAGCCAACGAGCGGGAAATGATCAGGCCAGCACTGCGGTCCAGTGTGAGAAAACACTCTGGCTATAGTAAAGATGGAGATGTTCTAAAGAAGTCGCTCGCTGTTTGCAGTACGTTAGCAGGTTCAGCCACTGCTCATTCAACCTGAAGAGATGTAGTTGCACTTTATTTTTGATATTAATATTATATTTGTATTATTTTTATGTTGAAAAACAACAGCAAAATTAGCAGGTAAACCTACTGTTAATTAAACCTGAAGAGAAGTTAGTCGCACTTTATTTTTTGATATTAATATTGTAATATTTTATGTTGAAAAACGAGCAGAAGTAGCAGTAGTAGTGTGCTGGGGTCACTTACTGTACTTTTATTAAGAATGAGAGCAGGAAAGGTTAACTTCCTGTTAATTCGACTTAAACTGATGGTTGCACTTTATTCAAATAATGTGAACACATTTGTCATTAATTGTTTACTTGTTTGTTTATATCCATAATTAATTGATATCTGATTCCCTTAAAAGAAACATCAGGAATCTAGGAAACTTCACCTGCACGTGTTTACTTCAGTCTCACTGATTTACATTTTAGGCTAAAGTCACTGAATCGTTTCGGATCGTATCGTTCTAAATGAACCAATATCGTCCTTGAATCGAATCGACAACCTCAAATCGTGATACGAATCGAATCGTTGTTAAAACGAATCGTTACACCTCTACTAGACAAGCGAAAGTAATTGTCTTGTTTTGGGAAAAATAACTCAAAATGAAGAGAGTTTTTGCTTAAAATAAGATAAATAATCTGCCAATGGGGTGAGAAAAATAATCTTAATTCAAACAGAAAACACGATTATTTTTCTCACCCCATTGGCAGATTATTTATCTTATTTTAAGCAAAAACTCTCTTCATTTTGAGTTATTTTCCCCAAAACAAGACAATAATATTTACTTGTCTAGTAAATGTTTCTTAATGTAAGATTTTTTTTTAAATTTTGACTAGAAACAAGACAAAAATACTGAGTAAAAAAGCATTTTTTGCAGTGCCCAGATCACCCCGAACCCCCCCGAGCATCCTGTGCCGATTCTCAGACCAACAGCTTCAGTCTTCACACCTGGTGTAAATGACGAGAGCTGCCATATTTCAGCTCGATCTCTGTAGACTGAGGCCCCGTCCACGCGGAGACGCCTTTAGCTGTATACGAATAAATTTGCTCCACACGGATCCGGCGTTTCTGAAGCATGAATCCGATATTTTCTGAAACCGGGTCCCAGAGCGGATAAATCTGAAAACGACAATCTTCCGTTTTCGTGTGTACGGCTACTCCGTATATTTTGTGAACCGGTGATGTCCTCACTACGTCCGGCACGGTGAAAGAGTTAAGAGATAAAACTACAGGCATGAGCTCATCAATATCGCCTCATTTAATGACCGTATCTGCGTTACTGTAAGGGTGTGTTTGGGGTCGGGGTCGGTGTAGGCGATAATAAAACACATCTGTTAAATAGCAAATGTATTTATTGTTATTTTATTGTGAGATTTTGCCTCACCTCCGACCACTGCTATACCCCTTCTAGCCACAACTCTTCTTCTCCGTTTTTAGTAGGGCTGAACGATATGTCATTGACGTGTCATTGCTGGTCACGTGACACACCGCAGCAGCAACAGCGCTGAATGAATGATGATCTGCTTTGTCATTTTTCCTTTTTTATTCAGAATATTCACACGTGTTCACTATGGCATGAAATATCTGATATTCCGGTTGTCAAATACATGCAAGTGGACGTATATTGCTGTTTAAAGCCCTTTATAACGATGGCGTTAGTTGAGCTGTATGCGCGATTACACCGATGTGATCGCACGTGCGAAAGGGTTAAAAACTAAATTTTCTGAATTTTTTTTTAAATGTAGGCTTAAACCTTTTTATTTTTCTGAGAAATGCTTTGGTTTTCACCGAGCACGTAGTCATATCGTATCGATATCGAGATATCTGGCATGAAAATCGAGATATTACATTTTGTCCATATCGTTCAGCCCTGGTTTTTAGTGTATTTCTGTGGCAGAATTACAGCGCCACACACTGGCCTGGCATGCAAACTACATCTTTTTTAGTTGGTTTTTTGGATATCTCGTGTAGACGCTGATATTTCTTAAACCGAGAAAAAAAAAAAATGGGATTGGGAAAGCGCTGGCTTCATGTGGACGGGGCCGGAAGCACTTTCCTCTGCTCCTCGATCCTTCTCCTGTTCTCCCCAGTGTTTGTTTCCATGAGTTATTACTCATTTAAATACTGACCTCTGTGCTTGTGTACAAAAAATAGAATGTTCGGAACGTTCCATTGAATCATTCTTCAAACGTTATGGGAACTCTGAACATTCCGAAGCAAGTCGCAACATTTGAAAAAAAACGTTACACGAACGTCCACACTGCAAAAAATGCTCTTCTTACTCAGTATTTTTGTCTTGTTTCTCGTCCAAACATCGAAAAATTCTTAAAACAAGAAGTATTTACTAGACAAGCAAAAGTAATTGTCTTGTTTTTGGGAAAAATAACTCAAAATGAAGAGAGTTTTTGCTTAAAATAAGATAAATAATCTGCCAATGGGGTGAGAAAAATAATCTTGTTTTCTGTTTATTTTTAAACAGAAAAGTTGTATTTTTATTTTAAAAAGTTTTTAGTTTTATGTTTATTTTTCTCACCCCATTGGCAGATTATTTATCTTATTTTAAGCAAAAACTCTCTTCATTTAGAGTTATTTTCCCCCAAAACAAGACAATTACTTTTGCTTGTCTAGTAAATACTTCTTGTTTTAAGAATTTTTAGATGTTTAGAGTAGAAACAAGACAAAAATACTGAGTAAGAAAAGCATTTTTTGCAGTGTGCTAGCTGTGCAATAGGAATTAATGACTGTGTGTGTGTGTGTGTGTGTGTGTGTGTGTGTGTGTGTGTGTGTGTGTGTGTGTGTGTGTGTGTGTGTGTGTGTGTGTGTGTGTGTGTGTGTGTGTGTGTGTCTAAGCAGTCTCTTCTCTCTTGTCCTCCTGCAGTCGGCCATCTTGACTGTGTCCAGGACTCTGTCAGGAGACACGGACACACAAGACTCGCCTGTGATCCACACGGAAATGAAGACCATTACGTACGAGTCCCTGCAGGTGTGTGTGTGTCACACATAATCACACACACTCACTCACTCAAACCTTTCCCATCAGATGCACTGCAAAAAATGCTTTTCTTACTTAATATTTTTGTCTTGTTTCTAGTCCAAACACTTTTATTAACAGCTGATTTACACTGGAGTAATATTTCACAATTTTTACTGTATTTTATCACATAAATGCAACTTTAATCATAGACATAAATCACACTTTACTGTACATTCACATATAAAACAGCTGATTTACACTGGAGTAATATTTCACAATTTTTACTGTATTTTATCACATAAATGCAACTTTAATCATAGACATAAATCACACTTTACTGTACATTCACATATAAAACAGCTGATTTACACTGGAGTAATATTTCACTGTTTTAAATGTTTTATGAGCAGATTAATGAGACTCTTTGAGACACATTTTAGAAGCGTTAAACGTTTAGTGCGCATGATGAGATGCTGACGGTGTTGTTGACCCGTGACAGGCCGAGACGGATGGAGACGCGGACCCTGGCGTCCTCATGAGCGCTCAAACCATCACATCAGAAACCACCAGCACCACCACAACCACACACATCACCAAGGTAAGTGTGTGTGTGTGTGTGTGTGTGTGTGTGTGTGTGTGTGTGTGTGTGTGTGTGTGTGTGTGTGTGTGTGTGTGTGTGTGTGTGTGTGTGTGTGTGTGTGTGTGTGTGTGTGTGCTGCGATACTGATGCCAGATCCGTGTCTGACTTTGGCGTAGGAACCGGAGGGGTGGGGTGGAGGGACATGTCCCCCTCAATATTGGAAAATGCTTCATGTGCCCCACCCAATAATTAGCCTATAGTGCAAGACATTTTGACGCTTAAATGATGTTCTTAACTATGAATGGGTCAAACGCGTTTGCAAAACAACCCGAATCCACTTGAATTAGTTTGGACTGCTCTCTCAGTAACCGCGTTTCCATTACAGATGATTACTAAATGTTGATAAAAAGCTATTTCGAAATGACGGCGTTTCCATTAACCGCTGTAATGCATCTAAAACGTATTTTTTTCCTCTCATGAAAAGTCATTCCAAAAAGTATCCCACATATTTTTGTAGGTTTATGTTTATTTACTGCAAAAAAATGCTCTTCTTACTCAGTATTTTTGTCTTGTTTCAGTCCAAACATCTAAAAATTCTTACATTAAGAAACATTTACTAGACAAGCAAAAGTAATTGTCTTGTTTTGGGGAAAATAACTCAAAATGAAGAGAGTTTTTGCTTAAAATAAGATAAATAATCTGCCAATGGGGTGAGAAAAATAATCTTGTTTTCTGTTTGAATTAAGATTATTTTTCTCACCCCATTGGCAGATTATTTATCTTATTTTAAGCAAAAACTCTCTTCATTTTGAGTTATTTTCAACAAAACAAGACAGTTACTTTTGCTTGTCTAGTAAATGTTTCTTAATGTAAGAATTTTTTGCTATTTTGACTAGAAACAAGACAAAAATACTGAGTAAGAAGAGCATGTTTTCAGTGTAATAATAAAGAATTGGATGATTTTGTTTATTTATTTGCTGTTTGTGATTTCAAAAATGTTGTACCACGTCACCATACTGTATACCACTATTATGGTGGTGGGATGAACGTTGATTAACAGTGGCCAAAATGTCCCCCCCAATGTTAAAGTAATTTCTACGCCCCTGGTATCTGAACCCCCGTGTGTGTCTGTGTGTGTGTGTGTGATAGACGGTGAAGGGCGGAATCTCAGAAACACGCATCGAGAAGAGAATCGTCATCTCGGGAGATGCAGACATCGATCATGATGAGGTGAGCCTTTAACACGACTCAGAGATATGAAATATGAATATGAAAGCCCGGTTAGCAGAAGCTGGTTCTGATGTGGGTGTCACTGTGGGTCAGGCTCTGGCTCAGGCCATTAAAGAGGCTAAAGAACAACATCCCGACATGTCAGTGACCAAAGTCGTGGTCCATAAAGAGACGGAGATCACGCCGGAGGAGGGCGAGGAGTGACGCAGGTAAGACCAGAGCCAATCACAGCTTGATTTGGCTTGGCTGCTGCGAGGTGATTGGCTGCTGCGGTTTGGAGCGCTGCTATTGGCTGCTGTACTAACACCGGCGCCGCTTTGGCTGTTCCTTCCATCATCACTCATCTCCGGATCTTAGGGGACTTTGACTGATTAGATTGTGTACTAACTATCTGACTATAAGCGTTTTAATCGAACACGCGTACATTCCCATATAAAACAGCTAATTTACACGGGAGTAATATTTCACAATTTGACTGTATTTTATCACATAAATGCAACTTTAATCATATAAATAAATTACACTTTACTGTACATTCACGTATAAAACAGCTGATTTACACTGGAGTAATATTCCACAATTTTTACTGTTTTATCACATAAATGCAACTTTAATCATAGACATAAACTACACTTTAGTGTATATTCACATATAAAACAGCTGATTTACACTGGAGGAATATTTCACAATTTTTACTGTATTTTATCACATAAATGCAACTTTAATCATAGAAATAAATTACACTTTACTGTACATTCACATATAAAACAGCTGATTTACACTGGAGTAATATTTCACAATTTTTACTGTATTTTATCACATAAATGCAACTTTAATCATATAAATAAATTACACTTTACTGTACATTCACATATAAAACAGCTGATTTACACTGGAGTAATATTTCACAATTTTTACTGTGTTTTATCACATAAATGCAACTTTAATCATAGACATAAATCACACTTTACTGTACATTCACATATAAAACAGCTGATTTACACTGGAGTAATATTTCACAATTTGACTGTGTTTTATCACATAAATGCAACTTTAATCATATAAATAAATTATACTTTACTGTACATTCACGTATAAAACAGCTGATTTACACTGGAGGAATATTTCACAATTTTTACTGTATTTTATCACATAAATGCAACTTTAATCATAGACATAAATTACACTTTACTGTACATTCACATATAAAACAGCTGATTTACACTGGAGTAATATTTCACAATTTTTACTGTGTTTTATCACATAAATGCAACTTTAATCATAGACATAAATTACACTTTACTGTACATTCACATATAAAACAGCTGATTTACACTGGA
>NC_090195.1:1034864-1042364 GCF_024679245.1 Pseudorasbora parva
AGGAAGGACCAGTGGAGAACCGGCCACAGGGTCATGGGCGGCCAAGGCTCATTGATGACCGTGGGGAGCGAAGGCTGGCCCGTGGGGTCCGATCAAACAGACCAGCTACTGGAGCTCAAACTGCTCCAGAAGTTAATGCTGGTTCTGATAGAAAGCTGTCAGATTAATGAATGAACTTGTTTGGTGGTGGTCATCCAGAATTGCCATTCTTTGGGGAGAAACGTCATGTTTTTGGACATAACACCATTGAAATATTTTAGGAGTTCCATGTAAATTATTCAAAATATGAACAATAAAATGTATCAGCACTATACTTTATGTACTTAAAGGGACAGTTCACCCTAAAAGTGATTTAGTCAAACTCAAGTTTTTCAAAACCTGTATAAATGTATTTCTTCTGTTGAGCACAATATGATATTTTGAAGAATGTCAGTAACCAAACAGTATTTTTTCCTTACCAGAGTCAAAAGGGTCCATCAGCTGTTTACTTTCCATATTCTTCAAAATATATTTTGTGTTTAGCAGAACAAAGAAATACAGGTTTGGAACAAGTTGACAATTTTTATTTTTGGGTGAACTGTCCCTTTAAGAGTAAATAGTCCACACAGTTTTGTCTGTTTTATTTATAATAATAATAGATTTTATTTAAAACGCACTTTTCATTCCAAAGAATCTCAAAGTGCAAAATAATTTATGCGTCTGTTTAATTTATGCCTATCTTCAGTTCTGTCAAAAACATATTTTAAGAAGGTTTTGCTAACATGTTCCCTGAACGTTTCCTCTTATCATTCTGTAAGCATCAAACATTACGGGAACGTTTCATTTACATGTTTTCCGAGACAAAACGTTAGACGAATATAGTTTCAGGAAGAAAAAAACGTTCCATAAACGATTTATAGCATTTTAAGGACATTATTAGATAACTTTGATCAAGTGTATAAAGTCCGAATTGTGAGATAAAGTTATGTCAGAATTGCGAGTTATAAAGTCGGAACTGTGAGATATAAATTCAGAAATGCGATTTATAAAGTCGGAATTGAGAGATAAAGTCAGAATTGCGAGTTATAAAGACAGAATTGTGAGATATATTGTCAGAATTGTGATATATAAAGTCAGAATAATAACTTTGGTGAGTGTGTGAGCGTATTAAACGAATCTCTGTTTTCTGAGGTAAATGAATCTGTATTGTGCACTCGCTCCTCCCGCGCGTCACAGTGCGGTTCGCGCTCCAGAGATTTGCTCTGCGTCATTTGCGTAAGCGTGCCTGCGCATCCCTGTGTGCAAGTGATTAGTCGCTGCGCTGTTTGCGTAGCTGTGCCCGTGTCTACGTACGAGCGTCGGTCACTCGCTCTCTGCAGTTCCGTGCTGGCGCAGCGCGTCCTTCCGCCTGTGCTCGTCCTCGGCCTCGCACACAACAACAAAGTATTAAATTCTGTGCTGGCTTTCGTGACATCTAACACACACTTTCCCAGTGGAGCAAAATAGCACAATAAAGGTAAGAAATTGATTTTTGGAGCGGACTGAAGCAGCTGCTGAATTATTGCATAATGTTTTTTGCGCGGGATGGCGGCGCGCGCCCGGCGCGGGAGTGTTCTTCATGGCCCGCGCAGCTCGCGCCACTAAATTCACCTCAGCGCGCCGCGATCCACACCGAGCGCCCGTTACCGACACATTCCGCTGCTCTCTGGTGCTGATCGGTGCTCGAGGGCTCTCCGGGGCTCGTTTAGTGGGAAACACGGCGGATTCCACTCGTTTTTGTCCGATTAAAGTCGACCGACGATGATTTATGTGCTAATGCTAAGATTAGCTTCAAGAGAACCATAACAGACTAGCGCAGAATCGGTTAAAAACACCGATTAAACACCCGTTTATTGACCGAACGAGATCTTTAGAGAGCAAACGACTCTTTTATGTGATAAAAGCACACCTGGTGTGTTTAAATTAGGTAGTTTTGACGTGTGTGGCCCGTGCGAGTCCATTCAGAAGCATCATGTGTCCATTAAGGTATCAAAGATCTCTCACAGAACACTGAAAATGTGTTTTAATGCATATATGCTGTCTTCAAATGTCATGTTAATGCTTATTTAATAAAATGAGGCGTTTGTTTTGGTCAGACACAAGTTAAATGCTCATAATCATATTTCATAGAGAACCTTTAGTTCATTATTTCAAATTCCTGATGTCTATATATATATATATATATATATATATATATATATATATATATATATATATATAATATAAAAATGTATACATTTTAAGTAGTAAGATGATTTTTGGACGTGTTAGTTACTTGAAACGATAAAAGAATGACCAAATAATTTATTTTGAATAGGTCAAATATGACCAGAAGAGCAATTTTGGCCAGAATTTGGCCTATTTTTTTATGGAATATGTTTGTTATAAATGATTTATGTGCTCATAATTTAAGTTCATGTGTATAATCTTTAATCCAAATAACATGTTTACAGGCATGAGGGCGGGGCAGCCTGTCACTCACATGAGATCGACCAATAGCAAAACTATAGTAGTAGTCGACCAATTACGCAATTGCAATATTAAAAATTTGGCTTGTCTGTTTGCTATTTAGCTATCATTTTCGATGAGATATTGCAGTGTTTATTTCGAATGATTTATTAACTTAAAGGGTTTGTTCACCCAAAAATTAAAATTATTTAATTAATTACTCACCCTCATGTCGTTGGACACCCGTAACACATTTGTGTGTTCATCTCACACAAATGCAGATATTTTAGCTGAAAGCTAAAGGCTGAGAAAGGCTTCAGATAGGCCTCCATTGGCGTTCAGTACATTCCCACTCACAAGACCCATAAAGGCCCTAAACACATCGACACACAGTCCATCTCACTACAGTGGCTGTTCAATAATTTTACGAAGCGATGAGAATAGTTTTTGTGTGCAAAAAAATCAAAATAATGACTTTATCCGCCAAGTTATTGTCTTCCGTGTCGGTCTCGACCGTGAACCGATAGCGGCTCGTCCTCTTCTGGGTCATGAACGGCGGGTCTGCGTCATATTATCGCGCATGCGTCGAGTTCACGTCAATAATTTGGATAAAGTCGTTATTTTGATTTTTGTGTGCACAATAATTATTTTCGCCGCATTGTAAAATGATTGTCCAGCCGCTGTAGTGAGATGGGCTGTGTGTCGATGTGTTTAGGGCCTTTATGGGTCTTGTGAGTGGGAATGGACTGAATGCCAATGGAGGCCTTTCTGAAGCCTTTCTCAGCTTTACACTAAAATATCTTCATTTGTGTTCTGAAGATGAACGAAGGTCTGACGGGTGTCCAACGACATGAGGGAGAGGAATTAATGACATAGTTTTCATTTTTAGGTGAACTAACCCTTTAAGTTTGTGTTTACTGGCATGAGGGCAACCTGTCACTCACATTAGCTCGACCAATAGCAAACCATCTAATTAAGTCCCGCCCAACAGAGAAGAAAAGACTAATGTGATATCTGTTTCGTGCCTTGTTACATCCCATTTGATTCCATCCCTGTATTAGTTTGTTTACGACTCTATCTCTGTATATCTTAAGTAGGAATATGATTGTTGGGCGTGTGAGTTCCTTGAAACTAACCAATCATGCAGGCACGAGGGCGGGACGACCTGCCACTCACATTAGCTCGACTAATAGCAAACACTCTAATTAAGCCCCGCCCAACAGGGAAGAAAAGACTAGTGCGATATCCATTTCATGCTGACTTTACCTCTGCATCACGATCCAAGCTGATTTTCCTCTCTCTCCCTGCAGGATCCCGCTCCAGTATGTCCGAAACTGTGAAGTATGTGGACGATGAGCACAAGACCATCTTTCTGAAGCTTCTGAACGAGCAGCGACTGGAAGGCGAGCATTGCGACATCGCGGTGGTGGTGGAGGATGTGAAGTTCAGGGCCCATCGCTGTGTGTTAGCGGCGTGCAGCAACTACTTCAAAAAACTCTTCAAGAAGCACGAGGTGGACAGTTCGTCCGTCATCGAGATCGACTTCATCCGCTCGGACATCTTCGAGGAGGTGCTCAATTACATGTACACGGCGAAGATCTCGGTGAAGAAGAAGGACGTGAATCTAATGATGTCTTCCGGACAGATCCTCGGGATTCGCTTTTTGGATAAGCTGTGCTCGCAGAAACGCGACATGTCGCCCGACGAGAAAAGCAACGAGCCTAGAATCGCAGGAAAATTCCCGTACGACATGGTGAAGATGACGGAGGATCCTCCGCTGAGCCAAGATGGCGACGTGCAAGTGCTCGGCGACCAAGACGACGCGCATTCGGACGACATCGTGGAGGAAACGCAAGGTAATCACGACTTGGATAAATCGCCCAATAATGCTTTGCGTGTGCAGGAAGCTATCCTAAAGGAGCTAGCGCAGGAAGAAGTGCACAAAGTCAGTTGCTACGACCAAGAGGTGGAAGCGATAGATGCCGAACCAAAAGAGCTGGCGTCTCAGACGCTTTCATTCGCGGATAGCATTGGCGATGTGAAGGACGAACAGCCTCCGGGATGGACGACGGCCACCGCGGACATGAAGTTCGAGTATTTGCTCTACGGCCACCGGGATCAATTGGCATGCCAAGTTTGTGGGAAAACCTTCCTTGATGAAAATCGCCTGCGCAAACATGAAAAGCTGCATTCGGCCGACCGGCCGTTTGTCTGCGAAATCTGCACCAAAGCCTTCACAACACAGGCCCATTTAAAAGAGCACCTAAAGATACACACAGGCTTCAAGCCGTACCGATGCGAAGCCTGCGGGAAATCGTTCATCCGCGCGCCAGACCTAAAAAAACACGAGCGCGTGCACAGCAACGAGCGGCCGTTTGGCTGCCAAATGTGCGACAAGGCCTTCAAGCACAAATCGCACCTGAAGGACCACGAGCGGCGCCACAGAGGAGAAAAGCCGTTCGTTTGCCACTCGTGCACTAAAGCTTTCGCTAAAGCGTCCGACCTGAAGAGACACGAGAATAACATGCACAGCGAGCGCAAACAGTGCCCTGGCGGCCTGCAGAGCGAGACCGAACAACTCCAGGCCGCCGCGATGGCCGCCGAGGCCGAGCAACAGCTGGAGTCCATCGCATGCTCCTAACGTCGCACGCCTCATCCCCTTTTAGAAGCGTTTCTTTTATATGTAAATGGTGCGAAATCTCTTGTTGTACAGTTCATACCAGATGTATTTATGGCAGCTGTCGGACGATGGATTGTTCTGCCCTTCTCCTGGACACGTTGTGGCGAGATGGAGGAATCATTCCATCCCGTTCCTTTTGCGAAACGGTTGTGGCGGTTTACACGCCGAAATATTTTTGCTGTAATAAAAGACTGGTGAATCATTCAAAGCCTGTGGTGTTATTCTACGCTTCTCCTAAGATTTGTGATGTGTGGATCAGAGGCTGCTTGTGCAAACTGCGGCTTAGTATGGCAAGCCATTTGGGCTTTTATTCATTCGCAGGATTTTAGATTTAGATTAATTAACTTTCATTAGTTATAATGCTCTTTATTGATATCAGAAATTGGATTTTTACCAGTAAAAATGGCTATTCTTGATATAAGAAATTGGATTTTCACTAGTAAAAATGGCTATTGATATCAGAAATTGGATTTTCACTAGTAAAAATGGCTATTCTTGATATCAGAAATTGGATTTTCACTAGTAAAAATGGCTATTGATATCAGAAATTGGATTTTTACCAGTAAAAATGGCTCTCTTGTTAATCAAAATTGGATTTTCACTAGTAAAAATGGCTATTCTTGATATCAGAAATTGGATTTTCACTAGTAAAAATGGCTATTGATATCAGAAATTGGATTTTCACTAGTAAAAATGGCTATTGATATCAGAAATTGGATTTTCACTAGTAAAAATGGCTATTGATATCAGAAATTGGATTTTTACCAGTAAAAATGGCTCTCTTGTTATCAAAATTGGATTTTCACTAGTAAAAATGGCTATTGATATCAGAAATTGGATTTTCACTAGTAAAAATGGCTATTCTTGATATCAGAAATTGGATTTTCACCAGTAAAAATGGCTATTCTTGTTATCAGAAATTGGATTTTCACTAGTAAAAATGGCTATTGATATCAGAAATTGGATTTTTACCAGTAAAAATGGCTCTCTTGTTATCAAAATTGGATTTTCACTAGTAAAAATGGCTATTGATATCAGAAATTGGATTTTTACCAGTAAAAATGGCTCTTTGGATTTTCACTAGTAAAAATGGCTCTCTTGTTATCAAAATTGGATTTTCACTAGTAAAAATGGCTCTTTCTTGTTATCAAAATTGGATTTTCACTAGTAAAATTGGCTCTTTCTTGTTATCAAAATTGGATTTTCACTAGTAAAATTGGCTCTTTCTTGTTATCAAAATTGGATTTTCACTAGTAAAAATGGCTCTTTCTTGTTATCAAAATTGGATTTTCACTAGTAAAATTGGCTCTTTCTTGTTATCAAAATTGGATTTTCACTAGTAAAATTGGCTCTTTCTTGTTATCAAAATTGGATTTTCACTAGTAAAAATGGCTATTGATATCAGAAATTGGATTTTCACTAGTAAAAATGGCTATTCCTGATATCAACAATGATGTTGTCACAATTTCTTGATCTCTGTGATTGAAACTTAACTAGTTAAACATCACCATTCAAATATTGATATCAATAATTGATTGCTTATTAGTTAAAATTCCAATTTCAGATTTCTTTTACAATGAGTGGATGCACTTTTATAATGGATAAATGCACTTTTATAATGAATGGATGCACTTTTTTTGATGGACAGATGCACTTTTATAATGAATGGATGCACTTTTATGATAATAGATGCACTTTTATAATGAATGGATGCACTTTTTTTGATGGATAGATGCAGTTTTTGAGCTTATAACTTTTGGATGTTTGTTAATATAACTGATTGTGTTCGTCTGAAAGGTGAATGTTATGTACACAGAGGATGGCTTGAGGGAGAGTAAATCAGAACTCCTTTCATTCTTGATGTCTGTAAATACTGTTTTGTCTTTAATTCATTCCCAGGATATGAATTGTTGATAGTAATAATTTGATTGTCACTAGTGACAACGTTAATTTCTGATATCATAAACGTGATTGTTACTAGTATACTCTAAAAATGCTGGGTTGTTTTAACCCAATGTTGGGTCAAATATGGACTAACACAGCAATTGGGTTGTTTTAATCCCACGGTTGGGTTAAATATTTGCTTAAGACAACCCAATTGCTGGGTTAGTCCATATTTGACCCAACATTGGGTTGTTTTTTTTACACGTTTTTAGAGTGTAAGTAGAATTGTTGAAAGTCGGTACTGAAATTTGAAAAATTTGATTATTTGAAATTTGTAAATTGTAAACAATTTTAAACAACGGAATTGTAAACAACTCTGATTAGCCATTTTGCTCACGCGTTCGTCAAACATGTCTGATTGGCCACAATGATCTAGCCTAAAGTGGTCATACTTAATTTTAGTCAGAATA